>NC_141537.1:57976666-58147500 GCF_021556685.1 Rattus norvegicus | reverse complement strand
GCCCTGTCCCCTCATCTCCTATCTAGTTCTCCTAGTCCCTTCCCTGATCTACATTCCACTTGCCTTTCTGCTTCCATGGCCACAACTCTAGCTCCAGACACCACTCCCTTGTCAGGCCATGCTGAAAAAACTGTGATCATTAGTATGTACTCTCACCGGACTCTGCTCCAATCCCATAACAATTATATAACCAACTATGTATGTCCATAAAGAATACATTTGTCTGGTTTAATCCTTGATATGCAGCGCCGTGTCTGGCATTTAAAAAGCTCTTATCAAACACATACAGTTTAGTTGTTCACTCATTGATTTTACATGAGAAATGCATGGGGGAAAAAGCCCACAAGGAAACACATGCATCATCAGAAAGAGATAAGGCAATGGTAAAAGAGCTCGAGGAGGAGTGATTTTGAACTTGAATGGGAAAAGGAGTTTGAAACAGAAATACTACAGATAATGACGTGTGTCACTCACAGAAGACTTCCTGTGTGCTAGATAGATAGTTAAGTAACTTAGTAATAACAATCAACACAAGGTATTAACCACTCTTAGTTGAGCTTTTGTTCTGCCAATTGTTCAGAATATATGTATTTATTAATTCATAAAATCACACCATAATCCAAGAAAGCAAGCATCACCATCACACCCATTTTACAGATTGGAAAGCTAACAGAAACATTAATAATCTCTTCAGGGTGACTAAGTGTAAGTAACGGAGTTCTGACTTGAATTTCAATGATCTGAGACAAGAGCCTATGCTGCTCATCTGACTCCACTCCACAAGCACACACTACTTCCGTGCACCTCTTACACACCTGCCTAATTGGCTAACTGTAGTTAACTCTGACCTTGCAGAGCCAACATTAGTTTTTTCCAAATATAAGCTCACTCCCTGAGGTGTGTTACTTAGCATATCAAATCTAAGTAAGGCACTGTAAATAAATATAAAAGCAATTCATTCCCCTTAGGGAATTAGAAGCTAATAAAGAGAATACCTCTAAACAAGTTGAAAAAGTACCTATTTATCAACACATACAAGATCACAGTAATGGGACTGTGTCAATGCTCACAAACAGCAGAGGACAGGACGTATGCGAAGGACATAAACACAGGAGGCAGAAAGCCTGGTCCCAAGGGGAGGAGACAGCACTCAAAGAAGAGTGCGTCCTCTAAATGGGATAAAGAGGGAATGCAGGAAAGTCCTTTATCTGAGAACACTAAACTGTGGGCTAGGTAAACATGACACAACAGAAAGTAACCAGGCCTGGTTGACCATGAGGGAGGCATCCACACTCTCTACAGCAGCGCACAGATAGCACAGGTCTTCTCCAGATTAGAAACTTCACTAGCAGCTTATGTCCTTCCAAACCCAATATTGTGTCAGAAATCTCCAATTTCCTCCTTAAAATACCACATCCTGAAGAAGAGAGCCATATAACTACTGGCCATTTCAAAGGTCCCCCGAGCTCTAATTCAAGAATATCTGGATGTCAACATTGCAGAGTTTCCAAAATTCTGTGCGACAGAGTCTGTAGGGAATATGTTAGAAACATGCTAAATAAAGGCTTACAATACAAGCGAGCAGAATGTCTACGTTAGTAAAATGACTTACTTTGAAATGTTTACATAAGCAATAGCCACAGGACAAAATGGGTTCATTCTAGGGCTAAGTAGTTCTGATGACAAAGCAGATGCAGCGGGGGCAGTGCAGGAAACTTCAGGGCTCACCACATCACTGTGGACTTGGGAAAGATACATCAGACAACCCAGCCACACAATGCAGCTCAGGAACCAGGAACTTAGTGAATGGCTTCAAAATACCCTTCTATTCATTTGCTTTTGCCTTGTTGGGCTCATTTAAGCACTCCTGATTCCTGAAGTAGAACGACAGAGCAATAGCCATGTGTTCAGAGAATGGGAGAGTGAGAGAGTATGAACCAGTAACAGCAGAATCTATGTGTTGAAGCACTTCTCTTTGCAAAGAAAAAACATCTGGTTCAGAAAAATGGCCCTGGTCTCTTTCCATTTCCTTGCTACTTTCTTTGAACAAAAGAAAGGTTATGGCTTTGTTTACTGAAATGGGATCTAGGGGCCTGTGCTGGTTAAGTTTGCTGTCAACTTGACACAAGCCAGAGCCATCTCCAAAGAAGAAACCTGAATTGAGAAAATTCCTTTATTAGGGGTTGACCGACAGACAAATCTGTGTTGGTGCTTTTTCCTGATTAATGATAGCTAAGGCTGCTGGGGTTGGAGAATAACTCACTGGGGACTGTGCCACCTGTGGACGGGTTATCTCGGGTTCTATTAAAACCAAACCACCACGGTGATGGAGCCATGAAAAGCATGACAGAGAGCTACATTCCTCTATGGTCTCTGCTTCAGTTCCTGCCTCTAGTTACTCTGAAGTGCTTTCATTATAGACTGTAAGCTACAAGATGAACTAAAGCCTTTCCTAAGTTTTTTTGGTCATGGTATTTATCACACCAAGACAACAAACTTGGACAGACACCAGTGCCATGGAGTTCATCCACATGTACTCCTATGTAAAGTCACAGTTAAACAAGAAATCAGAGGGAACATGGCAAAAATTATGTCTGTTTGTCTATTTATGGTGGCAGAGAACTTTTCAATATCACAATTCACGACAGAAAGACATCATCAAGATTCATGAGTACACAGAGATAAAAAGGTCTTCCTCATAAGAGGCAGCAAAGTGTCCTGCCTCTAATGGTGACCTACGTTTCAGGCAAGTCACTTGACTCAGCATTTCTTCAGCGGTATCAAGCAGCAGAGCCAGGACACACCCAATCAATGGCCAAGATACTGCACCTTGCTGTCAGTGTCCAGACTTCTTACCCCTAATCTTAACTGTTCTACCAACAAAAGAAGGCCAATGAATGGCAGGCATAATGGAGTCAGCCTATACATTCCATTGCTAAGGAGAGAGGCAAGAGGATGCCATAATTCAAGGTAGCCTGGGCCACCAAGTAAGACCCTGTCTCAAATATCCCAAGGCCCGAGACTGAGTTCAGTGGCAGAAGACTTGGCCTTCCTTGTCTGTGATCTCTAGAAACCACCCCCCACCCCCCGCCGCAACCTGGTAAATCTCCCAGTGAACAAAATGACAGTCCAAACAAGCATTATGGAGTCAGACACTTTAGAGCTTCATTTTAACCCATTTATTGATGAGGGAAAGACTGAGAGGAAAGTAAGAAGCAGACAGAGTCACTAGGAATGCTGATGAAAACATCCTAAGTCTTACTTTATGAAAATATAGAGTGACATGTCAAATCTGAACACATTTCTCTCAGAGCAGAGATCAGCTGTGTCTCTAAAGGACCTGTTTTCAGGATGTGACTCACATCAGCCCTTCATGAGCCATCTTCTCAAACAACAAAGGTGAAAAACAGACTAGGCAAATCCACAAAGCAAAGCTCACAGAATTGCATCACCACAAAAGAGTTTACAAGGCTGTGTCCAGTAGTCAGTCTATAGAAAGTACACTCAGTAATCTTCCTGCTTATTTCAAAGTCTTGAACAATTTTCTTGATACTCAAAACTAAATAAAAGCCAGAGACCATGTCCTAAATTTGGTGCCCTACATTGTACAAAGAACACAAAAGAAATACAACTCAGTCAAAAAATGTATTAAAACTCTCTAAGAAGTACTTAAACATAACCACCACTGACTGTAGTCAAGGCTGAAATATAATCCTGGGAAAGTTCTCACTGATTTATTTGGAAGAAGACAGTGATGTTCCTGCAATTCTGGGCACCTTGATGAAGGGAAGAAAAAAAAGGATTAGCCACAGAACTCTAGAGGCCAATCCTCCCTCCTCCCTCAAACCACAAGGGTAAGGGCAACGGACTAACTCAGACTTTCTGCCACAATCAATGTCTTCTTGATGACATTGAACTTTTCTACAGAGATGGTGGGGTGGGGTTCGAGGAAGGGAAATGAAAGAGGAAGTGGAAGGAGAGGAAAGGAAGGAAGGAAGGAAGGGAGGGAGGAAGGAAGACAGACCACGGAAACAGTAAGACAGAGAACCTCCATGGTAGCACATGCATATAATCTCAGCAGTCTTGTTGGAGGAGGAGGATGGCGAGGCCAGACTGGACTATACAGTGAGCTCCTGTTTTAAAACAAAATAAAACTGAACGCCTCAGACCTTCTCTGCAGCTTGCTAATCTAGCAGTCCCCTGCCATTAGAGATTCGGAGTGCTGCAGAGCTCTGGGGCATGTTTTTTTGTGTGGAGAGAATCCAAGTCAATTAGCTGCATACTGCAGTCCAACCGCTTCAAGACAGAAGAGAACAGCGAACGCAGTATCTTCTCTTAAGTAAGGAAAAGCTGTCAAACGAAGCATAGGGTCCAGAAAGGGCCCAGGGGACACAAACACTGTTACCACCACAGATTCTGATCACAGCTCCAACTCTGACACATGGAGCACAACATGCTTGCCCGAGAGAACATGGACCAGACAGTCAAGTAGCTCTTCTTATGTTTGCTCAGGACAGCAAACATGGAGCCCAGCAGCATAGCTAGAGGAAACATGGCTGAAGAGGGTTTTGGGCACAGGCTCTGACCACTCTTGGTGTCTGCAATCAACAACACACAGTCATTAAAATTCCTCAAGCATCAGAACAAAGAGACCAGAGCTGACAGGAGAGGAAGTCTCACACACACACACCCGATCATTATAGCTTCTGCTGCACAGATGGGAGAGGAAGAGACGGAGGCAGGGGAGCAATGTGCACTAGCAGCACTGGCTGCCCCAAGGAGTGGGAAACTTGCACTCTCTCGCTGCTTTTGAATCATAATTGATTTGTCTCATCTACCAGAACAAAAGTTAGCCATGCACCAGTCCTATTTTGTTTCCCGTTTTATACTCTATCTATAAAACACTGTATTTACTGCAGAATAGGCTGAGGGAAAAACAATAATACACCTAAGATAAAGAATGGCCTTATATTCTACTGACATGTAAAGCCCAACTTTTCTATAGTAGCAAGGATAGGACAGGCAGGATCGGGAACAACTAAACTCCCTGACAACCGAGCCGTAGATGCGTGAATGGAGCACTCATCATAGAACCGCCCTTCAAACAAAAAAGATCTAGAACCATGCCTGTCAAGTTTGTGTGGATTTATTTCAGGGTATCTTACCCCAAAAGAAAATCAGATTACAGAAAAGTATATGGCTTGTGCTCAAAAAGCCCACACTCTATACCTGGAAAAATGAGAAAAAAAAGAAGCTTGCCACTTCTTGTGTACGAGGCACTGTCTCACTCTGTAGCCCTGGCTGGCCTGGAACTCACTATGTAGACCAGGCTGGCTGAACTCACTGGGTGATCCTCTTGCCTCTGCCAACTAACCAATCATTTCTTTAGGACCTAAGTTATTAGCCCAGCGGTGAGCATTTTTTCTTCCTTAGAAGTCACTCTGAAAATAAATGCAAAAGATACAGATGGGTCAATTTTTTTAGCACTTTGGTAAAAAGAGTCCAATTAATTGGTATGACGTAGGTAATCTGTTAAGACTCAACCTAATGCTAAACATACCTGTCATTCATAAACAAAGACCTGCTTCTTAGAATACACCAGGCTAGAGTCTTACTTCCTAAGACGTCCACACATCTCTCCCAGGCCTAGATTCTTACTTCCCATCAGGAATCCTACCAAGAAGATACTGCTTTTGCTAAATCGCCATATGAAAAATCTTCTAACATATCTTCTACCCTTAGCTTCATGAAAACCCAAGAGAAGAGGTATGAAGAACGGGTACAAACTTAACTTCTAAAGCGAGATGCAGTCAACTCGGGACAAAACGCATAGGCTATTTGCCTCACAGTCCTGACAGGACATCTTCAGCAGAGAACATTTCTTGAGTGTCTTTAGAAGACAGAGTGTATATTTATTCCTATCTTTTTTTTTTTCTAGAGATATGCACTGTGGTGGGAGGAGAATAGAGGGAAGAATTAGGCATAAATAATAGTTCACAGTAAATTATTTTGGCATCATAGTGCATACACTGTCAGCTCAACAAAATCTTCCATTTATCATGACCTGAAACTATAGGGAGAGTCAGTATGGGGCAATGGGGGTGGTGGTGGTGGTGAGACACAGCTGAAAATTTAAGAGAGATTAAGAATCTTTTATGAAGCTATTATATGTGTACATTACACTGTCATTACTAGGGGTCCATTTTCCATCAGCTGCACACTGCTTGCCCATGACCCTATATGCCTACCTGTCCCTCAGACAGCAAAATTGCCAGCATGCTCTAGGGAGCAGAAAGCCCATACATCTCACTTAAATGGCACAAGGGCACCCAACCCATACTCAACACTGTGATGGAGGGACAGGGAGGGGAGAAGGGGAAGACAAACCTCTTCTATTACATGGGGCACAAAAAATTGCAGTCTTAGCTGACTAATTTGTGATCCAGGCAGACAAGGTCATACCTGACATCTATTTAAATTGAATAGCTTCCAGTCTTCCACCTGCTCAAGCTTCCCTCTCTTATTTATGTGGTCACGAAGGGACATTTAACTGGCATTTATTTTTAAATAACTTAAGAGCAAAGCATTTTTTTTTCCACACAGAAAAGAGAATAAAAATAGGTACAAAAATGAGCCAGGGTTTAAGGATGAGTCTGTGGGTTAGGAATAGTAATATCAATCATGATAATGATAAAAATGAAGGCAAGTTTGCACAAGCATGACTGACATCTACGCTAGCAATGAAAGGGTTAAGAAACGCCTCGAAAAACCAGAAGGGTGAGAGACAGTGTCTAAGACAGTGCTACAGATTTCCTGACTCTGTCCTCAGAGGTCCTAAGAGGACAACCATGGCAGCACACCTCTACTCTACTAACTTCCTTAGGATTTCACTGCCAGGACAAATCAGGAGCCAAAATGTGACCTTGAGCTACGAGGAGAGCATATCTTCAAGGTGTTCTTTTTATTATTGGGGGGTGGGGGGGGTGCGGTGCAGCTCATACTAGTGTGATTTACTTAATTTGTTTAAAATTTGTTTTCCATTTTAAATGACATCGTTTCCGAAGGTTTCATTCAGCTCTGGAAAGATCCTAGAGTGTCAGTTTTACATAAACATTTCCACAGGCAGATGGTCCACTTGTACAGGAGCCTCAATTGTGTTTTACAAAACAAGTATTTATAACATTTTCTTTCCCTGGAGCTGAACAGTCCCCCAAATTATACCAAAATTATGCCTCATGATTATACCAACCTTGTCAGCAAAAGAACATTACGGAGAATATTGTTGAGAATACCACAGCACATACCTTTAGAAATTAATAACATGTATAACAGGATAACTCAGCGGGCTAAGCCACAGAGAAAACAGGCTGAATAGCCACATGCTGGGGGGCAACAATAGCCTTAGCAGACGCACTGCACACACTAAGGGCTGAATGGCCATTACCAGAAAGTTTCTTCTCAAGATTCTAAGCCACAAAAACAAGCATCTCACCACATCTCACCTAAGGACAAGAGACCCCACCCTTGAGACTGACTCCTAGGTCATGGGACGTAGGCAACCCTGTTTAATCTGCCGCCTAGGCTAACTAGCTATATTCAAAGAAAAGCTCGACTTAGTCCCACTGTTTCTATTGGGGTATGTGGACACCCACACATGGGGGATTTAACCAGACAGACTTTCATAAACTACAATAGGAGCAAGAGGGAAAGGCCATGACCAGGCATGTAAACAGGATATAAGGAGAAAACACTGCACTCAAGTTCGTCTCTGCTTGGGCTCAGGCTGAGCAATGGAATAATTTGTTTACACTGGTATTGCCATCTTGAGGTTCAAGGCTCATTCCTTGTGTGTCTATGCAAAGAATCACTGGTCCCTTTTCCTTCAGTTCTTGATGCAATGTGGTCCACCTCACCTATGGCACACACCAAACCCTGCTTGGCCTTTGTGCAGAAGTTGTGCATCCTGGGTGCCTTCCCTGGTCATAAGAGTGGAATCGACACTGGCATTTGCCTCCTCCCCTTAGCTGGCAGTGCTTTTCTTCACAGGCACTGTTTGATCTTGTTCTCGCTTGAATGTAGGGATCGCTCTCTCTCTCTCTCTCTCTCTCTCTCTCCCTCTCCCTCTCCCTCTCCCTCTCCCTCTCCCTCTCCCGTTCCATCCTGTCTTGTTATATTTATAGCACCTAGAATAGTTCCTACACACAGTAGGCAGTCACTAAGTATTTTTGGAGGAAATCCTCAACGAGCAGAACACCGCTCAGTCAGAAGAGATCTTAGCAAGGGCAAGTCTTTGCTGCAAACTGTTGCTAGGGACAGAGCCTGTTGGGAGAAGTATTTGTCATTGATTCTTTTATATACTGTCTTTATTTATTATCTCTAAGGACGGTCACATATTCCTCCGTTCTGTTCCAGTTATAGAAAAACTGTGAAGACGAACTCATTAAGAAGTCACAAGTAATTCTTAGACTTCTCTTATAACCTACACTTAACCTTTTAACATGAAGAGTTCTCATTCACAGAATAAAATAGGTATTAAACCCAGAGAGAGAGGGGGAAAAAAAAAAAACCCCAAAACCCAGAGAGCTAATTTTACTTCAGTACAATGAGGAAATATACAGTATCTTCTAAACTCATTAACAGTTAATAATGAGGAAGCATTATAGAGACAGCTCAGGTAAAGAAACAGAATGGGAGCTTTAAATTAACCTTATCCACAGTGTAAACCAGAATTACTACACATGCCTTAAAAATACCCTGGAAAACTCATATAGGGCTTGAAAAGCACAAAGCTACAGAAAACAGATAAGCAGAGTCCTTTAGGAGTAAGAAACACACTGGCTCTTGGAGGCTGAGCCCACAGTAGGATTCAAGGCCACAACTCACCCCAGAAATGTCTGCAACTCGGTGGATGGGCACTTCCTTCTTGCTGTGCAATCCTTTGCCATTCTTAATTGCTCTGTAAGGGTAAAAGAGGAAAACCCATGAAGATAAAAGCCATACCAGGGAAGCGTCTGGGGCTGGGGGTGTGGGGAAAGGAACACGGACTGTTGACATGGGATGTGCCACTACTCAAGCCACGGTGTACACCACGAGCAGCCAGACTGTGAGGTGCAGTCGCTGAAGGATTGTAAACTGCTCTTCTGTCCAGCCCAGTCACTAGGACTTGGCTGCCAGTCTCAGCTAACTGAGTGCCTGGTAATCAGAGAACTCCCTTACTTGTTTCCAAATTAAAGGCATTGTTCTGGGCACAAAAGAAGAATCAGTTGGAAGCTCACACTCTTAAGAAGCACAAGTAATAATGTTTCAGTGCTTAATCACATGAAACATTTTAAATGCAAAATATGTAGCTAGTGTTCCAATTCTAATGGAAATAAGTTCCTCCCAGGTAAAAAGATAAATTGCCTGGAATGAAGCAATATTGTATAGAAAAGCCATGGGTGGGTGGGGCGAGTATTATATAACCAATAGTAAACTTGATTCCAAATTAGTTGTGAGGTGGTAACAACAGGATTTCACAACTAACTCATGAACTCACATATTTGGCCATGAGTTAGTTGTTGGTACCAATCTTCCACCTCTCAACTACCCAGCACAATTGGGCATGGTCACTGGTGATGCAGGAAGAGCCATGGTGGAGAGAGAGCTGGTTGGTTAAATTATTGAGCCCTTCCACTTCTAGAGAAGGCCCATGTGGGTACATTCTGTTAGCTTTAGACTTCAGCACAGTAGAGGTCCCAAGAGGTCCCTACTCTAGCCTTTGTAGGGTTTCTGTGTTCTAAAGGAAGTTGGTAGAACAGGACCAGAAAGAGATGTGCATGAACCCTTGGTCACACTTCCTCCTTGGGCCTATACTGAAGTGGTGGCAGTGCCTCTCTGAAGAGGTTATTCTCAGTGTCAAGTCTTTAACCTAACCTCAACAAACCAAGTCAGGGAGGCACTGCTCAGTACCACTTAGCATAGCCACACTTTTTACGTGCAGCTGGTGCTTTGACAATTCAGTGAGCCCCTCTGTCATTCCAGGTCACCTGTCACTCACCTGTCTGACTTGAAATGCTTTTCAAAAACAACAGACCAAAGCGTCCCTTTTTTGGTATGGCTGTTTCCTCCAGTGAGCAGATCCTAGGGGGACTCTGAGTGGTAAAGCATCCTCGGAGCAAGTATAGTGCTGTAAGTCTGCACTGGGGAATTCTGGTGGTGTGGCTGTTTGTGAATGGCTCCTGTAAACAACCCCAATAACCTAAAAGGTTTACCAAAGTAGACTTAAGCAACAGTCTTTCTGTGGTTTGTGGTATCTTCCCTATTTGAGGTATATAGATACCTATTTAAAAACATTATTCTTATGTATTTAACATGTTAGTGTGAGCATGTGCATGTATGCCTTCACAGGTCAAACGGCAGTTTGGGAAGTAGGCTTTCTTCTCCTCCCATGTAGGTCCAAGGAACAGAACTCAGGTTACATCATGTTATAGCATATGCTATAGTAAGGAACGGGATCTAGCTCTAGGAAATATGCCCTGTTTCCTTCTGAGACTTAATTCAATTGGGCAGGTCAAACATCAGACTAGGGGGCCACCCCCCCAGGAGGCAGGTTCACCTTAGGATAAAGGACTTTTCCTTTCTAGTATTTCCATCCTCTAGTGTAATCCTTAGGAGCTGCCAAGGGGTTTGGCAGGGTCTGTTTGACCTACTGAGTCCTGACTAAGAAACACTTAACTATTTGTTTTTTCCTTTCATTTGCTTTTGGATACTATCCAGAGCCCAAGTATGCTTTGAAACTCCCTACTGCTTTGGGATTCCTTATTCTTTTTTTAAGGCTCAACTCCAGCTACTGGGCTGACCTCTTTGGCTTACCTTTTCCATTCACCTCCTCTGGGTAGCGGCAAGAATTAGAGTTTGCCTACTGTGTGGTTTTTCCTTTAAGCTCTTGTAAATTCTTGCACTTCTGTTTGAGCCTTAAAGAGACTAATAACCCAAGAGTAGACATACAACTTGCTCCATATTATATGCTGGCTCAATTGGAACGCCCCAAGACTTCTCTTAAACCTCTGTTCCTTCATTGACATCTTTTAGTTGGTGGAGAAAGCAACCTGTTGCTACAGACTTTGACCTACAGATCTGTCACACTAGCCTCTAGATTCCTGTAGACTGGTCCTTATACCTCTAGGTAGTCATACGACAGTCTACTGTCTATTCTAAACTAAGCTATATAGCTAATTCTATAGCTAGTTAGCAAGAAAAAAAAGACTCATAAGCACACTCTGATCTGACCTGTAACTCGGAAGGCATTTCACAGTTCCTTGAATGCCAAGGTTACTCTTCAGTTGGATTCAACTGCAAATGGATGCGGGGTGGGGAGGCACCACAATTAGTCTGTTACCCCTCAGGACTCTGCTGATGGTCACTGACTAGGGCTAACTGCCTAGGAAGGATGTGCTTAGTTCCTAGGATTTGCAACTGTCAGAACATGAAGGTTGAGACAGAAACTAGAAGCCATAAATGAGTCTCTTCTACTTCTTAAAGCCCCATTTTTACAACGTCTGCTACCAACAACAGACTCCAGATTTGGCCACTATAAATTTAGTGAATCAGCTATTAAAAAGCCTGGTACACTGACTCCTACCTGGGTGCACCTCACCCCAGAACACAAGAGGGCTCTGAGCTTTCTCAATGTTCACCAGGGCCCAGGTATTTGAAGAACCATCAAAATAAGTAAATATGCCCTCTGAGCAGGTAGGTTCATGTTAAAGAGCTGCTGAACAGGTAGACTTCCCTGACTAGAAAACAACTCATACATGAAGAAAAACACAAAGGACTCTCGCGTAAATTAGAAGGCCAGGCAAAAAGTAGTGAAGTATAGAGAAAGCTCCGATTCTGTTTCTTTCTGTGACCCCAGACCCGGGACTTAACCAGGGAGAAGCAAGGAGCTAGCGAGGTGAAAATAGAAAATGTGAACACCAATGTAGACGTAACACTGAAAACAAGATAGTTCTTTAAAACCAAGTCCTAGTAACAAGATGTGCTCTGCTTTGTTCCTAAACCGGAATCTCACGTGCTGCCTTGCATCAGGGCATTTATACTGAAAAATCTTCAGATAGGTTGTTTTATACTTAAGCTATGATGGTTAAATTAGATCAAGTTTAGCACGTTCAAAAGCTAACAGTGAAGGTGTACATGAAGTGTGCTATCCCTGCACAAACAGAAAAAGTTCTAAATGTTTCTTTTTTTTTTTTTTTCTTTTTTCTTTTTTTCGGAGCTGGGGACTGAACCCAGGGCCTAGCAAGCGCTCTACCACTGAGCTAAATCCCCAACCCCATGTTCTAAATGTTTCTGGACCAATATCGTTGTCATTTTCTGTTTGGTGTCAATTAAGCACAGTAAATTGAAATTCTTTTTTCCAAAGTTGATAGCATAGCCAGTTCCAAATTATTATTCATATGAATATTTTTACTTATACTAAAGACCAGTAACAGCATTATGCATCCAGTGAAGCAAGAATGTTTGAGGCAGAACCCCATGTCCCAGATCCCTATTCATTTGTGATATCAAGGCCTGGGCTGGCATTCCCAGTTACCAGGGAGGTGAAGCCCAGGAGCTCAAGACTAACTTGACCAGCATGACGGTAGTTAACTATTCAGGTGACATTCAGGAAGTCACTAAGCAAGAGGGATTTGTGAATCTGAGTTGGGCCAAACCTACATCCTTTGCCAAGCTGTAAACATCCATACTTTATGTCTATAAGGACAGACACCAGGACCAACTACAGGCATGAAGTCAAAAAGAGCCACGCTTGGCTGAAAGCCATGTGTGCTGTCCCGAAGGCACTTCTCGGTGTTGCTCTCCCCAGTTATCTCAGGAAATACTGTGTATTGGATACTGGTAGGTAGGTCAAAGGCACGACTGCAACCACAAATACCTGGGTGCCACAGGGCACACTGACACTGCTCCAGGGGATCTTGCCCTACAGGCTATAAACATGGCTCTGGCTCTATATCCCTTTCTGTTAGGCAGTGAATCAAACTCTTTTCTTCTGAAGTTCTTCTGCTTCCCCTCGATAGGTATAGCCTCAGCATGGGAAGCTGGGTGTAGAGACCAGCCAGGGAAGCTGTGGGGTAGAACACAGCCTGTTCCTCTCCAAAGCTTCATTCTCTGAGATGTAGCAGTATGGAGCCAGAAACGCCAACAGTGTCAAGAATGGACAAAAGCTGCCACTGGCCAGGAGGAGTTGGTGTATAGCCAGATACAAGAAAGGGAGACGAGCAGAAGAGGGATGAAAACAGCTTTCTAGGGTTCTCCCTGGCCCAGTCAGACTGCTGGGTGCTACAGTGTAGAAGACAGTTTCCATGCGGGCCACTCTTAGGTTTTGTGTGCTATACTGCACCCTAACAACTTCCAAGAATGAGGCCTCACTAAGGCAGAGGTTGGTACATCTACACTGGGCCAATTAACAGGCCTATCCTAAAGCAACCACTGTGCTGCCAATTAGGGATAGTGGACTGTTACTCTGAACAGTTTTGTTAATTTACAAACTTTTCAATAAACCTTTTTGATTTTTATTGAGATCAGATAATAGCTGCCACATGATGAAGTCTTACTTTAGGTATAACAGGAGCTTCAGCAAAGATACTAGAAACATCTACCAATTAGCCAGGGGACCAAAAACTACGGAGTGTTTACATGAATTTTCCTAGAGAGCAGTAGCTTTTTGCAGATTTGCAAAGAGGCTGCTTTCATACATAAAAAGTTCTAAGACAATAATATAATGGAGAGAAAAAACTGCATTTGATAGAAAGGACACACAGCGGGGAGATGATGGTCAAGAAAGGACACAAAGTCTAGACGCCTGACTGCCTCGGCACCAGCATCTTCTATCTCTGGTCATCGGGTACCGAGATGTCCCTCGGTTCTGCTTGTTTCATCTGCTACATGCAGCACTTTCCTCTTTCTTCATGGTGCTCACTGTGTCCTTTTATAACTCTCTGGATTCAGAGTCTAGCCCAAGATAACTATACAAAAATTTAAAATAAATTTACCAGCCAATTTTGATGCTGCTTACTAACTGATTCCTTATTGTAAATCACCACCATGACCCTTCATCATTTTATTTCCCTGCTTAGGTTCCAAATAAAGGCCAAACAGAAAGTGGATGGGATTCTGTTGCTGCTGATGACGACGGCAGTAGTAGCAACCAAACCTAGGACTTCACGTATGCTAGGGTAGTAGTGGTGTACGCTCAGTTAATGCACCCTTACCATACAAAGAAAAATTTTTATTCCTTACACTTTACTTTCAAAGTACCTACCATGTGGTCCCAGTTCATATCTGCCTCTGATTGCAAACCACAGCCTTTAGCTGAGTTGAGTCCACTTTTCCTTAGGTACTCTATGCTAGCATAAGAGTCAAAACCACAGCCTTTAGCTGAATTGAGTCCACTTTTCCTTAGGTACGCTATGCTAGCATTTCTTCTTAGGTACTCTATGCTAGCACTTCTTCGAGGCTCCACCAACAGTTAACTGGTAACATAGGTAGGCCTGCTTTACAACAAAAGGGGCTGTTTGGCCCCTCCTTGCCTCTTACTCTCCCTGACTCCCTAACTCCCTTTTCTCTCTACCCACTTCCCCTCTCTCCATGTGTTCTTGGCTGACTTCTCCTCTCCTTTCCCCTCCCCTCTTTGCCTCTGCTCCCTTCTCAACTTCCCTTCCCATGCCCTAAATAAACTCTACTGTATACTAAAGCCATTATATGGCTGGTACCTCAGGGCTAAGGGATGCCTCAGCATGGGCCCCTGGGGGTAACTTTCCCACCTCACCACACCTGTACTCTACAAAACATATTCTTGGCTCTCTTTTTTAAAACATAAAACATAACATTGGTGCACTCTACATCTGTTTTGAATTATATGCATCCCCTAGAGCTTTGCTTCTCTCACCGCATCTGCCCGTCCACGTTCTTCGCTACAACATGAAAAGAGCAGCCATATACTTGAGAGCCAAGGAAGTGACTCAGTGGTTAAAGTCACTTATTGCTTTTGAGGAAGACCAGAGTTCAGTTTTTACCACTCAAGTCAGATGGCTCAATTCGACCTCTAACTCTAGCTCCTGCAGATCCAACAACCTCTTCTGGCTTCTGAGGGTAGCCCGTTCTGAGGGTAGCCCGTTCTGAGGGTAGCCCGTTCATGTGTATAGACAGACAAATAAACGTCTGCAGCCACTGTCAAACCACGTCATAACACACAGTAGAGCTCAGCAAGGTGACTCAGGCCTGCAATTTTACCATTTGGGAGGTGGCAGTAGATTTGGATATTCTGAGCCATCCTCGGCCATGCAGCAAGTCTGAGGTCAGCCTGGGCTACATAAAACTATGCTATAAATTACAACGAAGAAAACCCAAACAAACAAAAAATTCTGCTTAAAAAAAAGAGAAAAAGCTACTCTATCAGTAATTCTAAGGATAAAGCTAGGTGTGGGGTGAACTATATTTTATATCCATGAAGTGTCTATGAACTCCTCTGAAATGGTAGTCTCAGAGTTTGTGTGTCCCTGTACGTGTGTGTGTTACCACTAAGTTTAGAACGGAACTATAAATGGCAACAGACCAATCTGCGTTGCTTCATGTTCTCATCTTCCTTTCTAGTTAGACTGCAGGCTCTTTGAGGATTAGTTGGGATAATGTGCTTAATGTCTGTTACAGCATTTAACACAGATCTGCGCTCTCGTTATTATATAAGCACAAGGCCATCCAGTTCAGTTAAAGTGTGCCTCGTAAAAATGAGCAAATAAATGCCTTTATAGAATGCTGAAAATGCTTCAAATTAGGGACATGGATAGTGCCCATGGAGAGGCACCATTTGACGCTTGCTGGTCCTGCTGGAAGCACCATGTCATGATCCAAGCCCTAGGGCATCGCACCAGGAATCCATCTCCCTCTCACATGCCAGGGCTCTGGATGAGCAGAAGTCTGCATGACAGGGAGGAGGCACAGAACTCAGACTACTTTAAACAATAGAAAGAACTACCCGACTGTGATGATAGTTATGGAAGATGACTTAGAAGGGAAAATAATCTCAACAAAAAGGTTATAAATCAAACAAAGAGAGGATGAGAAGTGCTAACTCTCTGACACCTCTCACTCTTTTCGGCCACACTAAGGAATATGGTGTTTCAGCATGAACCAGGCATAGCTGCAATAAACAGTTCCTTTAGTCTCTCTACTGGTTCCTGGGCAGCTGGAGAAAGCAACAGGGCCCTGCTATTGAGAAAATGAGGCACAGAGCAGACGCAGGTGCAGAATGGCAGGTGTGTGGGGACCGACTAAGATTATGCAGCTGCACTTTCAACAGAAGTGAGCACTACTGATAAGAAAGATGATGGAGAGCACACAGACTGGAAATGAGGAAATGGAGTGCTCCAGTCTAGGGAGGGGGTGGACTAATGAGTCAGTAGGCATTATGAGGCCGTGAAGCAAACAGCAAAGAACTGCAGGTCATCCTCTCATCTAAAACTAATATAAGACGGAGATGAAGGCACACGCTACTGCGAGAGGCATAACAATGGTGTGCAGTGAAGGGAAAGGAGAAGAGGAGGGATGAGCTCACAGCGGACAGAGGGGAGGAGCTGTTGTTGCAGATAAGCAGATGCTCACATCAGGACCAAAGGAGTGCTGGTGCTAGGTAGAAATACATGGTCATTAGGAAGAAAAGAGAACCAACATAGCAGACTTCTATTTGCCTTAGCATCACTGGCTCTAAGCCCATCACACGATGGCTCCCATGGACACTGTTGGTGAATACTCTCAGATTCAGGTAATTCTTACATGGGGCTCACTCTTCAAATGTAGCTTTGCTTTTGCAACTACTTATTTATCTAAATCATCTATGCACTTTGAATTCTTGAATTTATCATAATAAACTTGATATGGTATGTTGTCTAACAGACATAAGGCAGTTAAAGAATTGATTACATTACTTTTTAAAAACTACATTGAATTACTTTTTATGCAGGGGGATTGACAGCTAGTTCTCTCCCTTCTTTCTAACATGTGGGTCCCAGGGAATCAAATCCGGCTGATCAGGCTTGGTAGCAAGCACGTTTACCCTGAGCCATCTCACCAGTCCAGTTAGAGGAAAATGCAATGTGTCTTTTGAGATGAGTGAAAAGTAACACACATTTAGCACAGGTTTTTAGAAAACGCTTTTCCAGTGTAAGCAATGCTGACTTGAACCGGCTGGCATCCTCTGGAGACTCAGCTCTCTGAACCTGATGCAAAAGCAGAAGGAATGGGAAGTAATCCTTCTCAATTTCTGGGTCCAAAGCAGGAGGGGGAACAGAGGCAGCTTAGGATGAAAGAGAGATTCACGAGGGAGGTTACCAGAAGTTGAGAAGCCAAGACGCTGGCACATGAAAGAAAGCTGTGAAGTGGATTCTCGAGCAGCCACAAACCTGAGCATTGGTGGATCAGTGCTTAATTACTCAGATTATCAGCCTTCGAGGGGATTGCTAAGGATGATAACCAAGCAGGCTAGGGATACGCCTAACATAATCTCAGCTCGCAGGGAGCTCTGCCACCTGCCATTGCAGAGGGGCTGAATCAAGCAAGCGTCATGGCATCCTGCTTGTGTTCACATTAATCAGGTGATGGCTACTGAGACACAATAGAACCACAACTGTGTATGAAGGAGTTCAGAGTCAAGAGGAAGAAAGAAGTCAAGCATGCAGAGAAATTTAAGCTTGTCTGCTTCATGCTTGTTCTCTTTGCTTATAACCATGGTTACAATTGCTAGAGTAATGAAGATTAAATCTGCCATAAAAGGTCACGTAATGGGACTTGCTTTACAGTGGTTAGAGCTGTTTACACTGTGCTCCTCAATCAGTTATCACTTCACCGTTACGGTTTATTTCAGATTAAAATCATATTCTCTATCTGATGGTCTTCAAATGCATGCACATTTTCTGGAAGGGCCCAGAAGGTAGCTCAGAAGACAGGAAGAAGGCAAACAATGCACAACTGTGCGAAGGGCCCAGCTTCAGGCACTGAGGAGCAGTGACTGTGATCAGACGTCCAGAAAGGCAAGTCCGGAACAATGTCGTCTGAAGGAATACAATCATCACAGACCAATGACTGCAGGAAATATTATGCAAGACGTGCTTATTACCAGCTTATTATCTGACCATGACAGGCGGAACTCTCTACAAACCTGGCACCTAGGGGAGCAAGTAGAGTGAAGGGGCTCCAACTTCCCCATTCCCCTCAGTCACCAGTGAGCCCCCACAGCTGACACCAGAACCAGGGGAGGGGAAGGAGGAAAAGAGGATGGAGGGACTGAGCAGATCCTCTTAATATCCTAGAGGAGAAAACTCACTGGAAATGGAGGCATTATACAGCTCTCCAGAAGTGGCCATTTGTGCTGCCTTAAATGCAGATTGATTACTGCTATTTGGATGTTGAGTGCATCATCTTTTCTGAAGAAAGGGAAAAAGCTAAATTTCCTCACACTCAGCTGTGTCTTCAAATCACTTCCCCACGCCAGCTCTTTTAATGCATTTTCCTGTTATCATATCCACTTGCAATAGCTGATCTACCCTGCTCCCCAACACTGAACCCCTCCCCTGAATCTCCACCACGTGCTGAAGCCAATTAGCAACCTCATGACTGTAACACCAAACTGCAATCCAAAAATAGGGTGGGGGGGGGGGGAATGCCATCTCCAGAGTTAAAGGAAAGGAAGCCAGAAGGCTGCTTCAGAGAAAGGCCACTTTCCATTCTCAGTGCTGGTTTCCAACCTGCTCTGGCATGAGGTAATACACCTGGTGAAGAGACCAGACAAGCATTCATCTACTTCTGCTTTCTATGATGCTCAAGCGAAAAGCCAGAAGTACCTTGGTGTTATAGAGACTGGAGGATAATCAGGGAAGAGAAAGCTGTTTTTAACACCGTTCAGTAGTTCCAGTTTTATTCAAAGAGAATTTTCACTTGTTGAGGTCATTAGATTCAAAGTGAGAAATTTTGGTTTATTTAAAGCTGTACCATTAAACTATTGAGAACATAAGAACAGAGGCTGAACAAAAATGACGAATTTCAAGGAGACACTCATGGGAAAATTTAATAGAAATGAGAGATGGAATAGAAAAAGATGTAAGGCAAGCAGTGCTAATAACAAGTAGGATGAAAAAGAGCTAAGAAAACAGGCGAGAAAGGCAAAGAAATGGGAAAAGTATTATCTAGATGTACTAATCTAGATATTTAATTATTTAATGCCTATCCTTCTAGGATTGTATGCTTTGTAGAGTTCAATCTAATCGCCTTTCTTGTTCACCACTATTATTCTCATCACCTGTAACCCGAGAGAGAGAGAGAGAGAGAGAGAGAGAGAGAGAGAGAGAGAAAAGAAATGGATGCTAAACCATCATATGCAAAATAAACAACTGTTCCTAACAAGCTCTGCTTTCTTGAAGCTTGGATGAACCCATGCCATCTATACCTTGTGTGCTGTCTAGTTCTCTGTGTTAACTAGACACAGGCTAGAACCATCACAGAAGAAATGCATTGAGGAAATGTGTCCTTGAAATCCAGCGGTAAGGCATTTTCTTAACTAGTGATCACTAGGGGAGGGTCCAGCCTATTGTGAGTGGTACCATCCCTGGGCTGGTTGTCCTGGATTCTGTGAGAAAGTAGGCTGAGCAAGCCAGGGGGAGCAAGTCAGTAAGCAGCACCCCTCTATGGCCTCTGCATCAGCTTCTGCCTCCAGGTTCTAGACCTGCTTGAGTTCCAGTCCTGACTTCCTCCAATGATGGACTATGATTTGTAAGTGTAAGCCCAATAAACCCATTCCTCTCCATCTTGATTTGGTCTTGGTGTTTTTGTTGCAGCAACAGAAACCCTAACTAAGACAACTTGTAACAGAACATAGCAGTTCTAACATTTCAAAGTACACGAATATTTGCAGGGAACACACATTCAAATTCCACACTATACAGTGATGAAACTTGTTGCTTTTCAGCTCAAGATCTTTAACAAATTGGAAATATGTCATACAAGTCCACTGACTTCTTTCATTCACTAAGTCATAAAGTGTTACATTGTTGTTCATTTACTCTGTGTGTGTGTGTGTGCAGGGCATTTCCTGTTTCTGTGCTGCATAGCTGCATACTGCAGGCCCGGCCCTGGGGCTTTTGGGTGACTCCCCTCCATCTCCTCTCTCAGGCAGGAGTGCTGGGATACAGACACCTCCATCACATCAGGCTTTTAAAATCTGGGATCCAAGAACGCAACTCGTGCCTTCAAGCTTGCCCAGCAAGAGTTCACCCGCTGAGTCATCACACTGGCTGTCTTGTCTTGTCTTATCTTGTCTTGTCTTGTCTTGGCTGTTGAGGACTGGTCCTGACCTTAGCTCCTGTCCTGACTTCCTCCAATGATGGACCATGATCTGGAAGTGTAGTCCAATAAATCCTTTCCTCTCCAACTTGACTGTGGTCACGGTATGCATACTAGACATGGGCTCTATCTCTGAGCTAAAAGGTGCATCCTCCTGTTCATGGATCCAGCCAATGGATGCTAATACAGCTAAAGATACAGCATGTAAGGCGTCACCATCTTTTTGTTTTCAAAGGCGTGAGTTTTTCCTATTCCTTGTGAGTTGACAGAAAACTTTCTTCTGTGTAAGAACACCAGGATAGCAGCTCTGACTGAGCATGTATAGAACAAGGGTATTTCTCTCCCAGTGGCCATGAAAATAGTGGCAAGACCAACATGACCTCTAACTCTAACTCAGCAGGAGTCACCTGATGAGAGTTGTATCCACTATAACATTGCTCACTGATATTGGCCTAGCAAAATCAACAAGAGTCATCAACAAGCACATAGTCTCTGAACAGACTCTGACAGAAATGCTTGTATAGTTTCCTGAGTTTCAGGTAGAGAGGCCAACAGTGGAAGGACTGCCAATCATACTGAGAAAAGCGAGAGGCTGATGCCTATGGGCTTTGGAGACTGGGGATACAGAATTCAGCAAGGCAGGAGCACTTGTTTTTGTTGTTCTAAAGAGAGAGTTTGCTCAATCAGAAAAATGAGTTCTTGAGGGAGCTACACAATGCAGAGAGGAGTGCAGGTTTGTGCTTGCCTCTCAGAGACTAAGGACAGCACCAGTTTTCCAAGATTGCAGAGCGCCACAAAGAAACAGAATATACATGAAAAGGTAAGAGAATGCCTGCCCATTTCTCTTGAGATAACACTAACTTCATTTCGTATGTCCAGAACAAATCTAAATTCATTTAAATCTGCTCAGGTGCTAGATTACTCAGTACAAGTGTTTTTCCACAGTCAAGCTGGGGCATCAATTTCTTTTTTGAATATATAAATCCTACCCTGAAATCACAAAAACTGAGATGAAAAAGTACCTTAACCGAGCAAAGTCCTAACTTCCTTGTTTTATTCATTTTTTGTAATATGCTACAAATTCTAAGAGATTCCAGAAATAATTAAAACAGTAGATTGTAAGCTATGTATAGCAGTGCACATCTTCAGTCTGAGCACCTGAGACAGAAGCAGGCAGATATGTGTGAATTTGAAACCATCCTGGTCTACACAATGAGTTCCAGGTCAGCCAGGACTCCACAGTGGGACACCTTTAAAAAAAAAAAAAAGAAAGAAAAGAAAAGAAAAGAAAAGAAAAAGAAAGAAAGTAGAAGAAAAAAAAAAAAGAGCTTTTTCTTCCGCTGTTCTTTATTTTGTGAAGTAAGATCTTATTGTGTAGGCCAGGCTGGCTTTGAACTTCCATTCCTCCTGCCTACTGGGACTACAGTTTTGTTACAGTTTAGAACATTACAGTTCTAAACAAAGTTGGATAGTACAAAAGAGAACACACACACACACACACACACACACACACACACGTCATTCCCATTTGTACAAACCCAAAGAAAGCAGGACACCAGCCAGGCTTTGCTCAGACTTCAGATATTTCTTCAATGTGAGTAACAAGTTCAACAAACGCCCAGTGGGAAGGCAGGTGTGGTGGTCATAACCAGCACTCAATGGGTGAAAGCAGGCTGACCTTCTGGAAGCCCTGGGGAAGTCTGAAGCCTATGTTACAACGTTAACAAGAAAAGTCCACAGTAATGGAGTCTACCACCATGATGAAAATGCTGGCCTTTCTAAAATCAAACTGGATGTGTTATAGCAAATACAGGGGATGGGATATGTGACATTTTATAGCATTTTCAGAAAAAAAGAAAAAAAAAGTTGAGGGAGGGGCTTGGAAATACTTCAAAAGGAGGTAAGGGGCATTTCCTCTAGGAGTGAGAGGCTCTGGTAAAACCTCCTCCATACTAGCAAACCAATCTGGGAACTAAATATTTAAAATATGCAGATAAGAACAGATATGGGCTGCTTCCTAGAGAGGGGCCCACGAGGAAAAACAGGGAAATAAATTCAAGGGTGTCACAGTGAACCACGGGTCAGGTGCACCTATATTCTTTTTGTAAAAAATTCAAAGGACAAGAAACTTGGATCTGTCAGAACCTGAGACAAAAATCAAGGGTTTCTCAATGGAGCCCAGGAGAGAAACAAGGCCTGAGAGAACCCCAGGAAATGCTAAAACCTTATCTTGGCAGGACACAAGGTAATGAGGGAGGAAGTGGCTGATGACAGACACCTGAGCTAGAAAGGCAGGCTGCCTTTGGGGAATTAACAGGCTTATTTATTCTTTAAACAAAGGGATGTGGCTGTCTCTAGATGGGCCAGGCATTTGAGGCTTTATGGGGGTTGCCTACAAGCAGACAGGTAGCTAAATAAGGCTCGGCTCCTTAAAGGGTCAGGAAGCTGAAGAGAAAGCAAAGGAGAGCTTGTTTCAAGCAGGCAACCTTGAACACAACTGGCTGGCTGACTGCAGAGGAGTATCCATCCTTCTTCCCCTTCCTCTCTCCTGCATGCCCAGTGAGTGCATAAACACCATTCCTGGAGCTCCTATCAGATAACCTGAGATGGTAGGAAGTGCAGAGCCAAGAGAAAGCTCATCAACTCCTAGGCAGGCAGCTGTGCTGACCCAAGAAGTCAGACAAGTTAACAGGCTGCCCTTTTACCAAAGCTTACAATGCTTCTCTAAAAGGATTAATGGCCAAGCAGTGCACTGGAAAGCAAAGTCAATGGAGGAGCACAGCTGTACCGCCGCTGATCAGAGCATCGATAAGCAGAGAAAAGAGGTAACCAAGGTCAGGGGCTGGGAAATCTGAGGCAATCGACACCATTGTGGGGAGAGACTCATCACAAGGACAGCCTTGTACCAACCTGAGGAGCTTCAGCATGAATGACTGACAGGAATGCAGCAGATGTTACTAATTTGGCCTTTGCTAAAGCCTTAGCTATAGTAGCTCAAGAAAATTTCCTTGGGAAATTAATTCAAATTGGCTTGGTTCAGTACACAGTCACTGAAGATTAAAAAGTGGCTAAAGGAATGATAAACAAAAGACAGTCCATGTTGCGAAAGACTTGGGGTCAACACCAAAGCCTTTCTTGTTGAGGGGTTCTATTCATGGCCCAGAAAGGGAGTAAACAACTCACTAATGAAATCTGCAGAGGACATTAAGCTGGGAAGTGCAGAAACCTAATCAACTGGGCACCAAATCACACAGCAGAGTGCAACTGGAAATGCAAAGCTAATCCATCCAGGGGAACAGCCCTAAACCTGGGGAATAGTCAACGGACAGGCCCGATGCGGGACAGGCAGCATGTACTTAAGAGCTCTGACATGCTGTGCGGGACAGAGGCAAGGATGGGGACATCCAAGCCGGTGTGTGACAAAGGGTGAACTGTAGGCAAACTTTATAAAACAGTGTCAGCAAGTACACAGTTGGGGACAGACTGGCTAGATCATTTGCAAAACAAGCCTTCTCTACAGGAGAAATCTTTTCAAATAGCTATAAGACCACCACACTACTTAGCAGTAATCCTGATCTCTGGACTCTCACTTCACCTGCCTAGGGGTTAGCATCAAGGAGATGGCCTTGGGCCAACA
The DNA here is from genome assembly GCF_021556685.1 of Rattus norvegicus. NCBI lineage: Eukaryota > Metazoa > Chordata > Mammalia > Rodentia > Muridae > Rattus > Rattus norvegicus. The sequence continues at coordinate 58,123,496 of NC_141537.1, read as the reverse complement.
TCCCAGGGATCACTGACAATTGTGCTCCAAAGGAAGACCCACTCTAGCTCATCTCAGCTGTCTCTCCTAGTACTTTACAGGCCTGTATTGCCGTGGGCATGCGCTGGGGCCCTGGGGGAGGGGCTAATTTCTCTCCATTTACTCACCAGCAGCAGGGCAAGGACTCAGAAGCCAATTTTTCCACCATCAGTCTGAAAGCAACGGCTTAACACAATTATCTCTAGGCAAGGCACTGCTTTAGCAAGCAAGCACATACCTCAGCTCAAAATCTGCACTAAAGAGGCTTGTTCTCTTCTTTTTAAAATTGGATATTTTATGTATTTACATTTCACGTTATCCCCCTTGCTCCCCTCCCAACCTCCCCCTGCTTCCATGAGGATGCTCCCCTCCTCCCAACCACCTACCCACTCCCAACTCAACACCCTGGCATTCCCCTACACTGGGGAAACGAGCCTTCACAGGATGAAGGGCTTCTCCTATTGATGCCAGACAATGCCATCCTCTGCCACATATGCGGCTGGAGCCATGAGCCACAGGTCCCTCCATGTGTACTCTTTGGTTGGTGGTTTAGTCCCTGGGAGCTCTTGGGGGTCTGGTTGGTTGATAGTGTTGTTCTTCCTATGGGGTTGCAAACCTCTTCAATTCCTTCAATCCTTTCTCTAACTCCTTCACTGGGGTCCCTGTCGTCTCCAAATTTCTTTATATATGCATACTCATTAAACAACACTCATGGCAATCTTCATACTATGCCTGTTTCTAACAGTCCCTTTTCTGAGCTCCTCAGCAGATTATGTCCACACACACCTGCCTGTTAGAATTAAGTGGTTCTTTGTTCTTTGCAGTATGATGGACCTAGACCTGGAGACAGGGGTTACACATCCCACTGCTCTGCTGGGTGATCCTGACTCTGTGATGCCTCACTTGTTCTTCAAATTGCATCAAATCACAAGGGCCAAGCTGCCCATCAGCCTGCCCCATGAACTCCATCACCTGGTGAAGCTATTTCCTGGAGAGTAACCTGTGTGGTGTGAAGGAAGGCGTATCCAGATTTCCATCATGGGGGTTTTGAGCACATTGTACTGGAAGGGAGAGAAAACCATCTATCTTTGACAGATACCAATTTTTGAATCTATATCACATGATTACTGCATTACTGTTATTTGAGACAGAGTCTACTTATAGCCAAAGCTGGCTTGGAAGTTGCTGTGAAGCCTAGGTTGGAACTCAAGATTTTCTTGCCTCAACCTACCATGTGCCGAAATAAAAGGCCCAGGTGCCTTGCTTTTTAATGGTTACTAATAAGCATTATATCAAAGGTCTGTAACAACCCCTTCCTAGACAGGACAACCGAGAAAAGCCCACAAGAAAGAATCGGAAAAGTCCCATCAGCCTGAGAGGCTGACCTCTCCACTGACGTTCTAGAGTATTCTATTAGTCAGGATGTGACATAGTGTTACAGGTACATATTGGATATTATGACAATGTTCTGGGCTAAAGAGCAAGAGAAATGATGGCAGTTACAAGGTGAGAAACCAAAATTAGGTAATAAGTGCTCAACTCAAGCCTTTTCTAATGGAATGCACAATCTCACAGTGACCAAGCCTCTAGAACTAATAGGTCCTAGTGACCACCGCAGAACAGCTGAGTGAGCCGAACCCATGCAGTCACCGACACAATGGAGAGATTTGTGGGTCTACATGGACTGCTGAGCATCTGTTCAGCTTTAGTTCAGTTCTTACAACTTTTCAAGAATTTGGAAAACCATGGGACTAAGAGCACCAACCACTGACCAGTCTCTCAGAATAGGATCCAGGAGGCATGTCCATGGCAGCAAACCCAGCCGAGCACTATGCTTTCCACTGGGGTAACCAGCCAGAGGGATGAAGGACAAAAAAAGGAAAATGTCACGGGGCTTCTCAAATGCTCTCCTGCTAGCTGTCAGAAGTGTTTTAAACCAAAACTCATTTCCTAATAAATGTTTTCATTTCCTTTGTACACGACAAAAGGTCTAGAGGTGATAAATGTGAAAGGAGGGAAGAGGAGGGAAGGGAGGGTGTGGGGGAGGCCTCTGAAGGAAAGGCACTGAGCCAAAGGCACTGCACACATATGCCAGGCTTCCCTGAGAGTCCCAGGAATGGTGGCTTCCCTGATAGTCCCAGGAACGGTGGCAATCATCATGCATGGTTATCAGACATGACATGCTCACCCCCACATTTCCTTCCTTTTATAATGACAACACAGGGCGGCCACGTTCTATATGCTGCTGATTGGGGTGGAGGAACTAAGTATGCTTAATCACGGTTAGGCAGAAACTTCAAAGAATTTCTTTCTTTCTTCTTGTCCACTGGCCAAAGCTGGAAGAGAGAAAGGATCCAGACTCTATCTGCATCTCATTTCCAATCTGCTCGGTCAAGAAGAGGCGCGGCAGTGACACAGAAGAAAGTGCTGCTATGGGTCCCAATGTGTGTAGCAATTTCACAACTTACCTGGCCTCTGCAGCCAGCAGCTCATCATAGTGTGAAGATCTCTGGTCATCATCCTGCCGGTATCTGATCACTGTGGCTAGGCCTTTGCTGACAAGGGCCTCAGCAATGTTTCTGCAACAGAAGAGATAGGTCAATTAACACTGGGGCTACAGATGGGGCTCAGTCAACAGAAATAACAACAGTTAGCACCTGGAGGTCACAATGCTTTCTGGCAGGAGGAGGGAGAGGCTGAGGATGTTAAGCTGGAATCCAAATAAAACCAAACAACAAAAATCCCCAACTCAGCATTTTTCTTGTTAGTAGCATCAGATGCTACATCAATCCACACACAAAACCAGCAGTAACTATCTGTAAAAAGCCCACATTAGGCTGGGCTATTTACAGAATGGTATAAACAAGCTACTACCCTCAAGAAAAGTCTGCTCTAAAATACCGGCACACAAGATAAAAAACGAGCACATAAAAGCATGACCTACATTTCTCAGGCTCCTTCCCAGCCTATCTGAAAGCTAGACGATGCCTACTTATACTTCCAGTGTTACAAACACTGGTGTAACACGATATTCAACATGCCTCTGTTCTCATAGCTCCAGACAGAAGATGTTCCTCGGTAAGTGGGCTTGGAGAAGAGCCAGCAATGAACTGGGGAGAAGGAAACGCAGAAAAAGGGCATTTTGGTGGGGGGTGGGGAGTGGGCAACAAAAAGCATTCCCCCCTCCAAACCAGGAACAAACAGAGGAGGAGGAACAAAACCAGAGGTAACCAGTTTTCAAGTGGTCCACCTGACTATATTCAACAACACTGCAATTGACTACAGACCTCAGATCTGCCTTCAAGTTATTCTTACAAACACTCTGCCCACTACAGAATGAGACACACCCTTTTAGATTATGTCCAATTTACTACCCTAAAAATAATGCATAGGGAATGACATTCAAGTGACTAATGCTGCTCTTTTCATGGTTTCTCCCAACCTGGAAAGAGAACTTTGATATGAAAAGCCAACTGAAAAAAATTAACGATATCAATTTTTTGGAAAGTAAGAGACATGATATTATTGAGGGAGAGTGGTTGTTATATCTTTCTTTGTGTCTGTCATAATTACACCAAAGGCCCCACTCATACCATCTGGTTTGCTGCCCTTTAGGGAGAGGGTACAGTAAGCAATAGGCTACTGTGCCATATGCTGTGATTTAGTAGTGCTTGAAAATGTAGTTAACTCTTAGCACACTGGTGAGCCTCAGTAAGTCATAGTCTGAGGTCGCTGGCAGCTCACCTATGCAGTATCTGTTTAAAGCAGGAAGGATTCTATTCATCTAAAACCTAGGAGAACAGAAAGCAACACAAAATATGGTGGTAAAGAAAGGAGGGAAAGATGTCATGGCTGATTCTGCTCTCATTACATGCCCCTCTGCTGCCTGTTTGTCTACTGCCAGCACGATATTAATATCTCCAAACTGCCATGGAATTAGCACTTCTTAAAATCCACTCCCACAAAGAGGCTGCTCTGCTGGCCACCCTGTCCCCTGAGTCACTGCGTAAGTGTGCTGGCAAATGCTGTCGTTATCAGAGTTGTGTTTGGCAGCACAGAGAAAGCAACAGCCACAAATCAGCAGATGTAGATGTTGATTCATGGTGAGGATTTTAACTAAGGTTGTCACCAAGGAGCCCCTACTAGGGCAGGAGATTGGCTACACCCACCAAAGAGCTGTCAAGCTAGAAGTCTAGGGAGTGGCTCGCAAGACAACTCTACTTTTGACAGGCTGAGATGTCTTGGTGATTTTAAATGCCAAGAGAATAAAGAAATGTTTGTTACTGCATTTTGAATTACCGAGCACTGACATTTTACATTCAATGCATGAGGTCTAGAGGAGAAAGCTGGAATGGCAGAGCAAGTAAGGAAATTTTCATAAGAACAAGCCCCACTGTGAAAATCTAGAGAATATTAAGCAAAACAGCACAAATATTTAATGATCCAATCCCATTAATGCACTCAAATTAATTTCCAGAATTACTGAGTACCTGCCAGGCCAACAGAGACCAAGGGTCCAATCCTTCCCGATTTATCATCTTTGCCCTCCCCGTTCCATCAGCGAACGTTTACAAACCAATTTAAGCCTGCCACTGGACTTCTTGAGGCCTTAAGATCCCCAGCTCATTCCACAATGCTGCTACTCCCTTCCTTTCCCGTCCCCAAAGCTCTACAGCTCTTAGCTTCTTTAACAGATGCCCTGAAGGAACAGTTGCCAGTGCGCAGAGCAGGAGGGCAGAGACACGGAGGAGCAACAGTCTCCTCACTGAGTGTTTACTCCACTCCAGGCCTGTGACCGTCACATGTGCTTCTTCTTGGTGAGGAAGCACCTACTAACTCCCCGCCCCTCTGCCCTGACGGTGTGCTCCGAGTGAGCAGAGCTCGTGGCTCTCTTGCACGACCCTTTGAAACAAGGTGCAGAGCATGTTTCTATGGTGGAATTATCATATTTAGAATCCTAAGAAAATTTAAAGTGGAAAAATTATACCAAGTTAGTTTTAAAACACCCAGAAAATTAAGAATCTCTTAAAAGCATAAGAACATCGCCTGGTCATTTTGTAAATACAGTGCTGGAATTCTAAAAGGATTCTCCTAGCCAAATTTGCCTAGCACGGAAAAAAAGGACAAGAGGTTTTTCCAAGCTTTCTCTACCTTTTCTGTCTCTTTTCCATGATCTGAAACCACAACTGGAAAAAACAGCGGAAGAGAGCACAGATAGAGTTAGTCTAGATCTAGTATTTGACTGGCTGCTAGCAAAAGGCTAGGAAGATGTTCTGGCAATGACAGCACAGAACCGAATGTGAGTGTGCTCGCTAATCAGGTGCCCAAGCAAATAGAGAACATGTAAAGCACATTCCATGACATTATCTCGCTTTCTTGAGTGTGTCAGTAATTCCACCACAATTACATGTCTGGTGAATGGCTGATTCAGATTCAGCACATAAAAGGAGATCTAACATGGCCTTGGCCGTCTATCATTACATCACCTCCCTCTGTATTAGCTAGAAAGAATATTAATGCTGGAATTGAAGTGCTTTTCCGAACTGAAGGCATTAAGGGCTCTCTCTATTAAACATGACCTGTTGTCATAAGTCAGAGTCAGGTGTTTATAGAAACCCACGGCCTGGGGTCACACACAGGTGTTCACCAAGTGTATACAATAGCGGGCACCTTCCTCCACAACTCCGTTCCCCACTGCATGCAGGTTACAGCAAGCCTGAGTTCCATCTAGAAGACAATTCCAAACCATCAGGCCTGGATTCCTCCAATGTGGACAAAGGTGTGTTAAACCCGGGAAAGAGAGTGAAAATATTTAAAAAATAGAATTTTAAGTACGCAAAACTCTAAGCATTGGAGCATATGTTTGTCTACCTTTCCTACTGCCTCCCTACACCTCAATACTGAAAGGAATAGAAAAATATATTGATGAGCAAGCTAACTGTCTACAGTTGGATTGCTTCACAGCATATGTGTATAATCCACAAGTCTACAAAGAAGACACACTTCTCCCTGCACCATCTGGGAACATCGCCCAGTACGTTTAAGTGAGGTCGTTTTCCTATATTCCCAAGTAAGCAAAATCAAGTTATTACCAGACAGACACATTGCTACCATCTAATCCAGAGACCAACTGTCCTAATGGAATACGTACAAGGAAAAGGACCTACAGAGCTACCTCCCGGGTATCCATGGGAGATACGCACTAAGATCACCCAGTGGGTGCCTGAAACTCAAGCCAGCACTCAGGCTAAGAAGCAGCTAGTCCTCTGCATCACAGTTCCACATCTGCTACTTAACTTGGAGTGACACTTTTCTCATCATTCTTCTCTAAACAATATGACTTAGGAAGTATTTACACTGGTTAATAGTATAAGTAATCTGGGGAAATTTAAAGGATATCGCATAAGTAACATGCAAACACTATGACATTTTATGTAAAGGTACACTTCCCAACAATTGATTGCCCGTGGATATTTAGGGTATAATGTATGTTTTTAATTTTTCACCCCTTACTTACAGAGATGTACCTATGATGAAGTTTAATTTATAGAATAGAATACACTGTAATAAAAGCTAAGTTAATGTAGTGTCTTAACATACTCCTTTATGTTTTCCCATGTCCTACTTTATAAGAAGCACTTGTAACCTCAAGCCTTTTGGGGAAGGGGGCACGCTAGGACAGAAGACTGCAGTATTAGAAGGCAGTCTGGCCTAAAGTATGAGAGCATCTCAAAAGAACCTTGTCGTAGCTTTGCGTCCACAGATCTGAATTTCCAGCACCACTGTTATCAGGATTTGCAGGAGCTAATAAGTCAAATTAATAATTACTTGAAAGCAAACATACAGCAATACCACAACATTCAACTTGAAAATCAAGAAGCCTACTAAGTGCCAGCTGAATAGGGAGGTAGCATATGTAATACACATAGACTGGTCAGAGACAACTCACACTGTAAACATCATGGAGCAGGTGAGATTTCTTATGACTCAGAACAGTGCCTGATCAAACACTTACAAATGAGTACTCCCCGATTTTGATGTGTAGTGATTTTGGACTGTGGTTGAGCATAAATAGCGGTTACTATAGGTAAAAAGGGCTATTGTAATTCAGAATCAGGTGCTCCATCAAGGCTCTGCATCTCTCTAACAGAACCATCTCTATCTTTGACAACACGGAGCTGAATTTTGTTTGTTTTGGAGATAGTCTTGGCTAGCCTGGAACTCACAAGCTTGCCTCTACTTCCCAGAGTTTAGGATTAAAGGTGTGTACCACCACGCCCCATAGAATCAAGATTTTTTTTTTTTTTTTTTTTTGGTTCTTTTTTTCGGAGCTGGGGACCGAACCCAGGGCCTTGCACTTCCTAGGCAAGCGCTCTACCACTGAGCTAAATCCCCAACCCCAAGATTTTTAAAGAGGATATAGGCCAGTTGTTTTGCCTTGTCTGTTCCTTTGTAATGAGACAAGTAGTGGAGATAACACAGTGGTGGTAATGTATTTGATCCACTTGGTTAGAATAGTATTTGCAAGAGTCTCTACTGTAAGTTACTCTTCTTTTCTGTATTAATAGGCAGTTTGAAGATGCACTGTGAACTATATAATTTTATCCTTCATCAAACTCCCAAGTTATTCACTAAGTTGGTTCTTAGTGTCAACTCACATGATCTTATTTTATATAGCTAAAATCTGCTGCTACTGTTCTTTGTTTTGGTGTTAAATTGTTCCCAACTTGGAAATAAAGACATGCTGGCTTCAATCCCCTTGGACAGGACTGCTATCAGTGTTTGAGCTTCCTTTCTTATAGGATGTCATCTCTCAGGCTAATCTTGTGCATCTTCTCTAGCTCTGCGATTAGCATTTATCTAAGGAGCCCACACTTACAACCTATTATTTCTACATAAATTTATTGGAAACCATATGTGGCAGGTATGAAAACATGGCTCTTAGATTTCTGACCATAGGAAGCATAACTGACTGGCAATCAAACTACTGTGTCCTAAAAGCCATCATTGTTTATTTTGTTTTGTATTTAAAGCCCAGGCTGTTTCCCATCAGTTGCTACTAGCCAATAAGAGCCCAGAAGAGACATTAGGGCACCTCTACTACTGAGAGATATGGGACTCCTCTGACATTAATTTGGACTCGAGAACGCTCTTAGTCAGCTGTAACAGAATGCCTAAGACTGGAAAATTTACAAAGAAGAGACTGCTAACTGGCTCTCGGTCCATGATGCTAAGAAGCCCAAGACTGTGGTGCTTGTGTCCGTCTAGGTCCTTCATGCTGAGATTAGAACACTAAGTTGTCACTTTTAAAGAACCAATTCTGGTGAAAACTAACCAGTTCTAAGAAAACTATTAATCAAAGGCTCTATCTTTATGATTCAATCACCTCTTATTAGGCCCTCTTTAGCAAGAATGTTATACTGGGAAACAGATTCCCAATAAGTAAATATAGAAGGATACATTCAATCCACAGCAGAACAGAGTCACTACCAGACTTGAAAACACTCTTTACTGCTGTCCCACAGTTTGGACTCCCCTCATTCAACCCTCTTCCTTTTCCTCCGAGGATCAAACACACACATTCCTCCCAGGAAGTGTTTGTTCCTGTTCCCACAGCCTCTCATCGCTTCCTTTCCATTCTCCTCCAGAAGAGATTCAAGTGTCTCAAAAGCCTGGTCCTTCTTGGCATCTGCTTCTTGGGGAAGTTGTACCAAAACAACAGGATATAACACAAGTACCTACACAGCCTTCCTCCTTTCCATACCTTTAACTCTCCTCATTCAAGTAAGAGGTTTATCCTTAGTGTGCTTCCCCGCAGGATCCATATGCCTGACTAGAACCAATCTGTATCACTGCTGTCACTTCCTCCTGAGTTGCTGTTAGGCTTTGCCTCTGAGCCACATTCCTACATGGATGTGTGTATCCGCCACAGACTCTGCCCTGTGCAAATCACCTCCTCCTGGGCCTTGATACTTCAAGTGGGGCTATTCCCTCAGCAGATATGCCTCCTGAGTTCTATGTACCTTCAGATGAAATTGTTTCCATTTGTCTACAAACACTAGCCATACTAACTCTTTAGAGCTAAATTATGAAAAGCCTGTTTCTCAAGAATGTTCTTACTCCACGAGTTAACTGATTAGACACGATGCATTTAGACATCCAGTTATCAACACAGTCAAAGCTCATGCATATGCAATAGGGAGAATATTTCTCTCACTCACACATTGTGTGACTTCCATGATTTGGTGCCTAGAAGTAGAGCTAACTAAAATATGTACCGTGAGAAATAGGACCTGGGTTAAATGGATAAAGCCCTTCAGAGCAGGCAGGGAAATAACAATAGCTCACACCTCTGCAGGCCCACCCCCTCCAGTCTCCATCTGAAGAGGATAACAGAGAGCTCAGTGCTCCAGGCTCCCAGATTTTTATCTAGGTCCTTTGAGCTTAACATTTTCCTCTTAAGAACCATCTGCATTTTATCAGTCACTAAGGTGCCCATGGAGATTACAAAAGGAGAATATTTTCCTTAAGGCAAACACATGTGGGCACATATTTAAAATAAAGCAAACCCACAAAGAAATGTTTTTGCATTATATCTTAGGGAAACTAAAGGAAAGGACCGAATGGTAACTAAGAGCTCAGTCATTCTGCACAGTCTGTGGGAAGAAATGTATCTCAAGCACATGTATGCAGTTACACACTCGCCATACCACTTTGCAATAATTTCGAGACTTGAAGGTCAGATGCCATGGGCAACAAGCACTTCGTGTTTGTATATTGTGAGATGGAAGGCATGTAGCTTAGCTTCTGTCACCTACAACTCCCAAGGGCTACAACAATGTGATGCTGGAAGGATGTGACTTCCCTGTTGTACACTGGCTATACTTTTGCTGCAAGTACAGGCATTCTCACAGGTGCTGGCCTAGAGACCCCAGAACTCCATTCAAATGGCTGGTCTCACTTCTTTCTCTTCAACTGTTCAAACAAATGCTACAGTGGAGCTGCTGTACACCAGAATCTATAGAGTGCTGATGTCTGTCTTTGCAACTCCGTTGAGGCAGCAAGAAAGCAAAGGTTCAATAAAGAAGTTCAATGAAAGACTCAACAAATAGATCAGAAGATTCTTCAGAACACATGGAGGATGTGGGCTATTGGTCCATATCAGTTACTTCTCTTGAGGCTATGGGAAAATACCAGACAACAGCTACTCAAGGCTGTGTGTCAGGACATAAGCCTGTGTGGTAGGGAAGTCAGAGCAGCGGGGGGAAATAGCTGGTCACGATGTATCCAGAGTGGGGAAGCAGGGAGAGCTGGTGCCAAGCTTGCTTTCTCCAATTTATTCAGCCCCAGACTCATGCCAGGGTGCTGCCCACATTCGTGGGTCTTTCCTGGGGGTCAAATCTTTCTGAAAGCATCCCCATAGACATGGCCAGAGACTTCCTTCCATGGCCATCATAAGTCCCACAGAGTTGGTAATGAAGATTAATTTTGACACCATTCCAAATGCTCCTCAAACCAGGCTCCATAAAAATCTTCCGTTGACACTAAGACCTCTAGCATTCATATTCTTAAAGGCAGGAACCCAGGCTCCATAAAGATCTCCTGCTCACACTAAGACCTCTAGCATTCATATTCTTAGAGGCAGGAACCCAGCACTTTAGGCTGGTGACAGACTTGGCTTCTCAAAGCTGGGAAAAAAATGTGTCTATAAAGGGGAAGAACAAAAAATTCGGCACAAGACAGACTGAGGGAGACAATGGGCAAGGAAGAAAAATCTTACTCTGAGTATTTTCCAACCAGACCTCAAAAGGGGAATAAAAATCCCACAAAGTGAAAGATATCTTTTAAAAGCTAATAGGATCCCCTTCTGAGGACTCACATTGCACATTTCCATAACAATGTCTTCCGTCTCCTAGTTTCTACTGGTTGATTGGGTCCCAGCTCTACCATTGTCCCACCCAGACAGCCAAGCACTTCTCACCCAACCCAGCAGCACTGCTACAGGGTATTGACAGGGTACTGGATTCTGAGGCAGCAGTAAGGAAACACTTCCAGTGGCGCATACCTTTAGAGATTTTCTACATTCCTACCTCCACCTTACGTACCTTAAAAACAACTTCCCCCTAAACTTATGTGGTTCTAAAATGGATTCAAACTAATTTTTAAACCTTTTCCATTTAACAAGTATCATCAGGATAGTAAGAGATATCTGCTAGTGCTAGGTGACTCTCTCAGCATTCACAATACAGACCGAAAACAAAAGAGAAAATTCAATGCTTTTGTGTCCCTCCTCTGCTTTAGTAATGAGGTCAGCTGAAGTAGAAGGGAAATCATAAACTATTAAGAGCAGAATTAAGGCACAGTGAGGCCTGCAGCAAAGCATCCACACTGGAAGTTCTCTGACAACTTACCAGTAAAGAACCTGATCTCAGACACCTCAACACGTGAACAGGCCAGTGTGATAGTTACAATTCTGGGGCCGGTGGCCCAGCTTACAATCACAGCACTTGGAGGCCAATGCAATTCTAAGTTTGAGGCCGGCAGGGACTCCAGAGCAAGAGCTTCTCTTTACTGCCAAGGGCTATAAAGGTATGTATACATTGTAACCTAGAAATTCAAATGTCATTATTATGGCCAGGAGTGTGATGTATACCTGTATTACCAGCACCCAGGAGACAGAGGCAGGAAGGGACGAACATGTTCCAGGCCAGCCAGAGCTACACATTGAGAGCCCATCTCAAGAAGGAAGGGGGGACTAGGAGGGGGCAAGAATAAAGCTAGGGTGTAGCTGTAATAAAGACACCCACCTTCAAACAGCTAGTATCTTCTCTGCTTGTTAATCGTCATAACAAAGGAAAAGATCACAGGAAGGGAAAGAGAACCATGAAGAGAGATATTAAGACTGACATGGGTTGACTCAGTTCAACTTCAGGAATGCAGTTGGAAACCAAAGGCTACCTACCCATAAACAGGAGGAAAGACCCTCCATGAAAACTGCTGCCTTACAGATAGGTAAACCATTGACTTGTTAGAGCACATAGCCACTGAAATGTCATTATTAGTCACTTAATAACAATTAAACTTAAAAACTAGGCTTACATTTCAGCACTAATCAATGTCCCCGGCCTCAGAGGCCATGCTCCATTGAATTCTAACAGTATTCTTCAGATTGGGGTGAAAAAAAGTAAAATCAAAGAGATCCAGGGTCCTGGCTTTTAAACATTGAGTAATGAGATCTTCCTTTATACTTACCTGCCAAACAGTAATTTACCTGCCAACGTATCTATGAGCCACATAGATACCTATTCCGTTCATGGTCTACCACTGCAGTGAGCATACTTACATTGATCCCCGGAAAGAACAACTGATGGGGAAAGCAAGACTACAGGACTATGGCTGGGAGCCATAGAATAAACCACTAAGGCCATGTCATAAATCTGGCTAGTGGAGGGAAACGTTCTGAAAATATGGATCAAAATGATTTAGCAAGAGAGGGGAGGAAGCACAATATCAGATAGTTCTGCTCAGTAAACAGACAATTTTATTCTGTCCCAGGATTTCTGCAGGGCTGTAATCTTATCGACATCTCTTATTTGATAGTCTCATGTCAGCAACATCATGGCTATGGCGTTATGAGACAAGTATAAAGAACTGGCATTCTACTCATGCCGCTATCCCTCCAAATACCAGGGCACTTCAAGGGGGCCAACTCCCTGAGGAAGTGAGGCTATTGAGGAGAGGAGCACACTAAATAAACAGCAATAGCACAGATACCGCCCACCTTCAAACAGTTAGCATTCTCTCCCAGTCTCCAACTATCCCAGCCAAGCAAAATCACACAAGGGCATAACAAAGCCTGGGCTTGCTTGAATCTTCTATGACAGAGAGCATGAGAGTGAGCACCAAAGCCACTCTGGAAGAAATGGCTTCTTTCTTTGGAGACAAAGAAAGGTGCCTCATAAATAACAAAAGCAAAAATACCGTATGTAGCCCTTTAAAGTATTCTGTGGACATGTGTGCCTGTGCATGGGCACGCGCATGTGATGCTGGGCGTCTGCAGAGGTCAGAGGCCTCTGGTCTCCTTGGAACTAGGTTTATAGGTGTTGGTGAGCCTCTTGAAGTAGGTGGTGGAAACAGAACTGGGGATCCTCTGAAGAGCAGCAAATGCTCTTAATGGCTGAGCCATCTCGCTAGCCCCTAGATCTAGTTAAAAAAAAGTAAATAGTCTAACAAACACGTGCTTCCAGCCCAGCCAAATTGGTCTACTCATAGCTAAATATGCCATGCACTCACATTTCCAACTATTTGCAGGACATGTGAATCTGTGTGATTCATCCTCACATAAAACTCAGCATTTCAAAAATAAAATGCAGTTTCCTAGATTAAAAATTTTGCTGAATCGTACCAATCACCTCCTCCGTCCTGCAGTCCTACAGGCCCGCCATTGCTGATTGCAGAACATTCCAGCAGGACTCAAACCTCCATGCTTTCTTTCTCTATTCTTCCTCAGGAATCCTGCTGAGACCTGCACTGTCTCTTCTATGGTCTATATAGCATCCCCTACCTGTTTTCCTTGTGGTTCTAATCAATCCTTAACACTGCCATCACTTCAAAACACTTAGATAACAAGCAGTCCTCATTCCCCAACTCATCAGCACCCCCCACCCCCATATGTGCTTGGAAGGTTTCACTATAGAGACTGGCGTGAACTTCCTATTCAGAAATGGTGTTGGGAATGTGGACCTAGGTAAGAGAAGACATCACCCAGGGGCATGGGGAGAGGAACAGGGAAGAGACAGAAAAGGAGAAAAGGTAAGGGATTAGGGGAGGCTAGGAAGACTGATCTTTATTGAATTCTAATCTAGATTCTTGAAAATTGTTATCTCATTTGATCAACACATGAAACTTGTGGCACCTCTTATGACCAACAGAATCATGGTATACCTAAGAGGCTTGAGTGGAAAGGCAGCATTTTAGTGTGACAAAGACTTTGCCTCATCCAATACCTAATCTATCACCGTCTGCTGGCACAGCTTACTTACAGTCACTGAAAGACTGTTGTAGCTGTAGCAGACGTGTGTGTGGGCTACTAAAGGACTGTCATTTTAGCACACAATCCCTTATCTAATCTTTCTATCAATGCACAGGCAGACATGCCTTTTGTTTCCCCAAAGAGTAAATCCTTTCAGATTTGCAGCATGATATCCTACTGTAAGCGGCAAAACTGCTACTAGAAGGCAAGTTTCCCCTTTCTAAATCTAGTGTCTTTCTTACTAAGCAGTGCCACACATTGACAAGCAAGAGAGCATTACTGTGCAGTCCAGCCTTAGAGCGCTCTCTAGCCCGTCCTCAGGAATCCCTTTCCGGCTTTACAGTGACCACCCGTGCACACTCCTTGGCTGCTCCCAGACCTGCACCCACCCACCGTGCTCTGTGCTGGCACACACAGTCAGCAGGTATCTACCCATCAGTGCTGTGTCACTGTCTTCCTCTCTGTATGTATCTTGTCGTACTCATAGACTGTATTACCTCCCGATCTATGAAGACTTGCACACTTAGTAGGCACTCAATAAATATTTATTGGCTAGCAGATTGATTTCACTCACTGAGTTCCCAGGGGGTTCTGTGGGCTGTCAGACGAAAACAAAGTAATAACTGACTGAGTCATAGAATTTTTGAGGAAAAAGAGTCCACAGAGATAAACTAATCCAAATGCTTCCATATAGAGATGAAGACAGATCCAGAGATAAACTGTAAGCAAGCTGTTTAAGAGAAAACAGAGACAGACACCACAACCGGCACCTAAGAGCCCCCCGAATCTCAGACCATCTCCCTTTATTATACTGCTGTCTTTTAAAAAAATTCCATAAAATGGGAATAAATATAATGTGCTCATGAATTAGCTGAGATGCCTTTAATGCATTAAAAATATATCAGCCCATTAAAAATAATCTATTCATATTAGATTATAAGTTTGACCACTCTAATAGTAATAAGCTTGCTAAAATACACATTAGACATTTAATTAAATAGTTTGTCTGACAAATGAAGATTCAGTGGGCTTATGTGAGAAATGAATGATTTGAAAATGACCAATGTCTTCTCTTTCCCCTCAATATATATTCCAACACAAAGCAGAACCATTCACTGGAAACAGAGCAATGTTTTCTTCATCTCTTTCTCTGCCCTTCTATCCCTTGAGAAATAGTATTTCACAATACATCACCTTGTTGACTTGGGAGTGCACCTTACTGATAGAATACATGCTCAGAAGGCATAAGGAATTGGGATTGCTTTAAAGAAAAATAAGAAAAAAAACCCTAGAGTGATGAGTGTGGATTTACGGATGAGGGGAAAACTTTTACTCTTGCCTTCTCTCACTTAGCGACCATGGAGCCTCCCTGGGTTTCTTCAGTCTCACAGCAGGCTCACTCTTTTGCTGACCACCATCCCACTCTTGACTCAAGTCACTAAACTAAGGGGATTCCGCCTACTTAGGTACAATACGGCATAGAAATGTGCCTGAAAGCTACCAAATGTCATCTTCCTTTCACATAGCTCACTGCCAAGAGAGGCAGTAACACTCCACACCCTGTGCACGCCGTCAGTGCACACTCTCGCTCTTATCCCTGGCAGATAAGTCAGTTTGACACTGAGAGGTTGACAAGACAGTTAGGATTTTACAATGGTATCTTGCCCCTAGAGCAGCATCTAGTGAAGTTGGTAAGGGTGTTTAGGCCAGACTACTTCTAATTAAAGCAACCATAATTAATGCTCCCTGCTTCTTGGCATTGTGTTGCTTTTTCCATAACTCTCAAACCAATAACTCCCTTAGTAGAACAGTTACTAAGCAGATTGATTTGTTAGATTTGATAGTAGAATTGTTACTGTGTTTTTGCATTCAAAATCATCTTAATAGATTTAACAGACTCTGATATCATCAACAAAAGGTCTTGCAGCTTTGCTCACTTCACCTGTTTTCTAAAGTCATACAAGAAAGCAACTTTCTTAAGGACACTGTACAGTGTGACAGACTGCTTTTAAAGGGCAGTTTCATACAGACACTCAAACAGAGAACACAGAGAAACAGATGCACATGGTGAAACAGGAATTTCAGGGATAAAAATGGCCTATTATTCTAATATAAGAGAGTCACACGGTGGGGACACTTGTCCTCCACAGAAAGAGAGTCACACAGTGGGGACACTTGTCCTCCACAGAAAGCTTGGTGAGGCTCTACCTCTCACCTTCCTGGGTCTCTGAGGTCATCAGTGAAGCACGAAAGATCTGGGGGCTCTGGCTCTGTGTGTTTAGGCTTGGGCCAGTTTCCACACCCTAAGCTGAGAAAGTCTGACTAAACGTCTATACAGCACATTCTAGCTCACATACTGTTGATGGCTTTTCAACATGAAGTAGGATTTACTGATCAACAGCATGGAATATACATTTAATACATACTGTCCACTGAGCCACCTTATAATAGTTGGCAGTAACATTAAAGGGTAACAGGATAACTTCATGTCAATGGGTATTTAATAAAACATAGGTAGTAGAACATTGTGTAAGTTCTAAAAATTCATTCTAGGCCTTCCATTAGAGAGTCTGTGGACCCTATCTCCAGTACACATACAGTGTTGGTAAAAGGTAGGAGGTTAGACTTAGCAAAGCCCGGAGAAAATACTGATACCCAGCCCCACGTTTTAATATACATTGCTTGCTAAGATATGCTGTATCACCCACACAACCTGTACCACAGGAAAGAGAAAAAAAAAAAAAAGAGCGAGTGGGAAAGGGGACAGTATAGTACTCCTCACTCCGGACACATACGCAGACTCCAAGACTCTTTTTGGGCTAGGTCAGTTTTATCTTGGCCAAGCACCTTTCTTCATTTGAAGCTGACCAAGCTCATTAGCAACAATGCTTTCAAGGAATGGGTTGAAAATGAGAGCGCTGACTGGAACAGAACTGACATTCTGTTCAGCTGCCCACAGTCCATGCTCCAGCTCTGTGTAGTGGGGCAACTAGGATGCCTGCTCGTATCTCTCTCAGCACTGAGGATGCTGAGAACCAGGCACACAGCTTCTCAAGCAGCGATCTGCCCTAGGGCTTCATATTGAAAACTGCAAGCGGGAGCAATATGTGTATAAAACCATCATGCAACGCTTCTTACGTGACGACTATGGGCCAAACAATACCCTAAAGACCACAGGAGAGACTACCAACAAAACAACTTCAACATAGTCAGAAAAAATCAGTTTCCTGCTAAACAGATGTAGGCAATGTCTGTCCTTTTATTTGGGTAAACGGAAATAAAGACACTAAAACAACAACAAAAAATATTGAGTGACACTCTGCACTAGAATTTGGATCTGTGTGTATGATCATAAAATCACACACACAGATCACAAAAGGTGAACAGGAATAAATACTAATGTCAGCCACAACTTAGATGGATTTCAAGAGCATTGTCTTAAATGAAAAGGCCTACCTTATTATTTCATTCACATAAGGATCTTAAAGGTACGGAGAGAAACAGACTTAAGAGTCGGGAATGATGGGAGGGGAAAGGGTTCAAGGGGCAGCACAGGTAGATCTATCTTTATGATGACTGGATAATTTTCTGCTTTGACCTCACTGTTATACATGGCAACAAAACATACATCTAAGTATATAAATATCAATGTCCTACTCCTCCTTTTATTACTATAGGAGATGGGGCCACCAGTGGAAAATGAAGGAAGGGCACAGGATTGCACAGCTACAGTTCTCAATGCTTCTCAGCCCACCTGTAATTACTACAGAATCAGCTTTTAAATCATTGATAGAATCTGAACTTAACAAAAAGTAGGAGAAAAGCATCAGAAGTCAAAAGTCCATTCAAGTACCTTTAATAGGATATAAAATTTACGTTTTCTGCTCTCTTCTGTCCCCGCCTCAGCAATACAATAGTTCGCCACCCTAACTTCGCTTGCCAACCCCAGCCACAAGTCTGCCTCTGCCGTCCAGGTTTCCACACACCGGTGGCACCTTGTGTTCAGGTCAGTCTTCCTGTCACTCAGACATCTCGGGATGGCCTGTTGAAAACTTTACCTTCCCAATCCCATCACACTTCGTTTCCCCCTTCTTAGCTTTACTTTTCTCCACAGTGCTTTTTAGCATCAATATGTTTTCATTATTTCTTTACATGCTTTCCCACTGGAAATATTGTCAGCTTAAAAAAAAAAAAAAGATGTCCCTGACTCACAGTCACTGCTCTATTTCCAGGGTCAAGAGACAGGCCTGGCAACACAATGTGCTAAATAGTCTACTGAATCAAAAGGAAGAAACAAAGTCACAACAAACCAAAAAACAGAATTTAAGTGACGATTATGTCATATGCTTCTGGTACATAAGAAATCGGTTCACACTGGGGAAGACATGTAAATGAAGCTAAATTCACCCACATTCGGAAGAGAAATTTCCCATTTCAATTCTGGCCATAATTAGAGAAGCCGACGAATTAGATGAACCCAGTCATATTCTGCTATTCTATAGCACCAAGGAGAGCAACCTGAAGAACCACTAGGGTCCCAGACAAGACTAAAGTTCGAAATGATGTCACAAAAGGCAAAGCCTGCTGTCATTTCAGGTGTGATGTAGCTGACTGTAGCGATAATGAGATAAGCCATGAGGAACATGGAAAGTACACGGGCATGTATTAACTCAAAAGACTACAGAGAAATCTGCATCATATAATCAGAAAAAGGAGGTATACTTGTGATTGAGTGTGACAAGGGCTGTGAGGTTCATCACAGGTGAGCACAGGGTGCTGGGAATGTGCAGGAAACGACCAGTTCTAGGTTTCTTTGGCACAGGGCCCAGGCAGTTTTTGTCTAGTCGTGAGCTGAGTGATGAGCAAGGACCAGGGAGGTGGAAAGTAGACTCCAGACAGACAGAGCATACCAACTCCCAAACAGCGAGTCTCTGTCTCTTTTGCTTGCTTGCCCAGAAATGATAGATGAGAACAGGGGAATGATATATATATAAACATGAAGAAAGGCAGGGGCCAGATCACAGATCTGTATAATCCAAAGGGCAGTGGGAAGATGAATGAGGACATTCAAGTAGGAAGATAACAATCAGATTTGTTTCAAAAAGAAAATTACAACAGTCAAGGGAAAATGGACCAAATAGAATAAAACGAGAAACCAAGGACTAGTATACATGGCTATGTTGCTTAACACAGACGGGGAGAGGGAATGGATGGTGTGACTGGAGCTCACCAGGTAACAGTCAGATACAGGAAGGAAGCAAGGAGGAGCAGGTGGAATGTGTCTGAGGGACACCATATGGGGATGACGGACCACAATAACAGAGGATGAAGAGGACACCCCAGTCCCTGACTGAATGCTGGCACATTGAGTAGGGATAAAGCCATCTGAGGACAGGAAGAACTCTCATAGCTCATTTGTAACCCAAATGATGCTGTCTGTCTAGGCAGCAGCTGAGTATGTCCGTGGGAAGTAGGGTCAGAGGACAAGGTTAGACGTGGATGACGGAATCTGCAACATCTACAAGAAACAGACAGGACGAAGATGCATGCACATGGGTTTGGGATAAGAAGAGGAATGGGAAAGGTCTAGAAACAAATGGCTGTTTAGGAGTACTCGCTGCCGCTGTCCGAGAAGCGGCCAGCAAAGATGCAGAAATAATCCAAGAAAGGGGCCTACTAAAGATGAGACAAGTTTTCCTTTTTTTTCCTCCAAAGAAAAATAGAGATGGCAGGAGGTCAAGTAAAAGTCAGGACTGAGGCGTCCCTGAGGGAAACACTGCTGAGCAATGTGGAGGGTCAACCAAGGAACAAAGAGCAGAGGGACAAGAGACACATTTCTTTAATTATTTTAATGAACGTGGCCATTCAGTAGGAAGGAGAGAGACTGCAAGTAGAGGCTAGCCTGAGGTACACAGGAAGCCTGTTTTGGCCAGACAAAGAATTAAATGGACAAGTGGTAGAAAACAGAGAGGCCAGGAAGAGTGCAAAGTCTGAGTGGTAGGAAAGTGGAGGTAAGAATTAGCATGAGGAAGTCGTGTTGGGGCAGAGAAGGCAGGATGCTTTAGACATGTTCTTGTCAGTCTGTATTTTCTCCTAAAAGTAGGAGATGAGACTGTGACAGTGAAGGAAGATGAGACAGTAGGGAGTTCGACTGGACTTATTATAAAAGCCTTGATGATGGTTGTAGTAAAATAAAAGCATGAAAACAGTATTTATGGAAAACTAACCAGGCAGCATTATAAAGTTAGAACTAAAAAGGGGCAAGGCTTATGGTATCAAAAACATACCTACACTGTGTTTGTTTAGATCTGATTTGTCAAATGTGCACAACAGAGTAGTGACAGAGAGAACAAGTAACATAATACTTAATTACATAAATAAGTAATCCACTTACTTAGAAGTTTGTATGTTCATAACAAAAACTGTTTTCTATAAGACCCTGCTGATCAAAATAGCAGGATTGTTCCTGAATGGAGCCAAAGCTACAGATGGGCAAACTTATAGCTTTTAGAATTCCCTATCTAAAATATTTCTAACTCAATTTATCAATCTAAACTGTTCATAACTGAATCTACCAATCCAATAAATTGGAAAGAATTTTGCCTAGATAAAGCATGCCTGGAACTACTTCCTGTACAAGCAAGCAGTCATCGATTGGTTCTGCCTGCTGTCCATTCAGCCAGAGAACACCTCAGAAATGGTCCTTTGTTACACACTCATTCGTCTTCTTTCCAAGTTCAACACATCCCTGAGTGATAGAGAGAGGGAAAGAATCATTTGGGAGGAACAGACAGTAACCAGGAGGATGATATAACCTGGTTGGCAGCCCACTGTCTGGGTATGCTTTTATAAACTGCACAGGAGATTTTGATGACATACTGAGACCATTCTTTAATAAGCACTAGTATTAAGCATGTTGGCCTTGAAATAAGAGCCATATACAAATGGAAAGAAAAAGCAGGTGTGTTAAGCTGAGCAGAGAGAAATAAGAAGCAGATGATGGAGCTGTGACAAACCAAACTACATGAGGGAAGCGACTCGTAGGGGAAACTGTAGGATCAGGACTGCCCCCTGAAGAATGTAAAGTCAAATAATTTAGCTATTATTATCATTATTATTATTATTATTCCCGAATTAAAGGCACAGGGAATGTGTGCAGCTCCAGTTTCTCATTTTATCTCTGAAATTCATTTCTCAAGATTGACAACAATGTTTTCCGTATCAGTTTGGCATCTTTCTTGGAAGAGAAACTCTAACAGAATGGTTTGACCCTTAATTACCTAAACACTTCCAGTATGAGCCTTCTTAATCTAACAAAACAGAGAAAGCCCATCTCAAATTCCTTATAAAGAGGAGAAAAAAAAAATGTTCCAAAACTTAGAAAGAGCCAGGGCCAAGAACACGTGGGAGAAATTCAAGACATCGAGCTTAGCACATGTATCCTCAGAGGGACAAAACAGTACAGTCACGGTGGTGGTGTCTCCTGGAGCTCCTGACTACTGGTCTGGCACAAGCTCATTTCCTGTACATTGAACACTGTCGTGAAGATGACTGTTCTCTATCATACTTCCTCAAATTATCACAACAGATTGCTTAATCCCCTTTCATTTAATAAACACACATGGTTGTCCACCCACACCTCATCAAGATTGGTCTTCCACTGTGCTGGTGATGGATCTGGTCTGGGATCGACTCCTCCCTCCGTACCTAGCAGAACAATCAAGTACTTTGCCAATGAAAACTTTCCTAATGTGTCTGACATTGGACTGGGCATAAAGCTGTTATTCCAGATGCATCTGAAATGAACATGCTGAAAATAAAGATGAAATGTTCACCACCAGACTAGCAAAGAGTGGACAGGGAGGTATGGAACCGTATGAAAACTCCCAACATATAATAAAGGAACAAGCAAGCCACTGCTGACTCCATTTTCAAGAGAAACAGACAGGAGAAAGATCTTAGAGAGGGGATAAGGAAAAACAAGTGAGCAGTAGCAGAGCAATAGGATCAGAGAGGGAAGACTTCACGTTTACAGACTCTAGTGTTCTGCACAGACAGAACCAAGAAACGAATACCCAGAGGAACAGAAACATTCTTGTGGGTCCACAGAACCAGGAAACATAATCAAGAGGAGATGGTGGATAGTGGCCAGCCTGGAAATGGTCCAAATCAGCCTCTTCCTTACAAGCTGAGCTTCTGGTAGGGTCAAGAAGAGACCACATAAAATATACTTGCATGAAGAGCAGTTCTAGGTTACAAAGCAAAATCTGGGTGAAGTTTCTTGTCCACCCTAAAATATTTCTTTATAATATTTATTAGTCTATGAGTAAATTTTTATTTAAGCCAGTACATTCAGTTTTATTCATGTAAATGCCTGTTACCTATGATAGAAGAAAATCTATCACTCTCAGAGACAGTTTTCTTTCAGTTTCTCTATCTACAAAATGATATATAGGTATATGATCAAGTCCCTGAACAGTGGTTTGCAAGAACACTGCCTGCCTCAATAATCACAATGTAACGGACACAAGACATGCCCATTGGTTTGTGTGCTGACCGTGGCAGAGCTGACTAGGTGCATGAGAGACCAGATGGCTCTCAAAGCAGAAAATGGTTACCATTTGATCCTTTTTGGAAAAAAGATGCTGGCCTCTACCTTACAGCACTGCTCTTGAGATTGACTGTTAAGAGGTTACTTCCATAACACGAGCCTCACAATTAGGAGGTCACAGCATAAGAATGACTGCTATACTGAGTTGGGGGAGACGTGACCTTCACACAGTACCTCTGAGGCTGACAACTGAAGAAGTGCTCTGAAATACAACAACCTCTATGAACACTCTTAGGATCAAGGGGACATCTTTTCTCCTGGAATACATTTCTGAGGAGGGGGAAAGAACCTGGCATTTATTCATGGTATTAACACTTTGGCCAAAGATACCACAGTAAATAAGGCTGAACCTCCCTTCCAAAGAACACTCACAGTGCTTCCATTAGGAGGAAAGAGAGCAACTAACACTGTCATCTCTGCTTTTAGCAGCAGCAGGAGATCCAGAGAGAAGCTATGTGAACACCGGACTTGCTGTGCAATGTTGCCTCCTGAAGCTTCCATGAGGGAAAAATGAATGACTATATTTAGAGCCTGCCCGGCACATAGGAAGCCTGGGAGGTGCTGGGGTTCACTATTGTTGCTGTTAATTTTCATTTTGATTAGCATTGTCTTGGTTGTATTGCTCCTGCTGCTGGACTCCTGTCTCCTGTCTGTGGGAGGGGAGGGGGTGTGAGGCAGAGGGTGGGGAATGCACATAAAATGGACAGTCTTGGAAGTGACTACCGAACTGCAAAATTCTACAAAGAATTCAAAGACATGGTGCATATTCTTACAGAAGGCATCTTTCAGAGAGTGGATGAGGAGGCAAGCCCTGACTTCACAAGGCCAGAACTGTCTAGAAGATAAAGCTGTCAGAACAGATTCTTGTTTCAAGTCCGACAGTCCTGGGAAGAGGTCACCCTGAGCTGATAGAGATATCATGGTCACCTCTCAGCGTCAGAGCACGGCCTGGGAGCACACCCATCCATCCACAGCACAGTCAATCATACGTGCCACCGCAGAGGCAAGATTCATGGCTCCGGCAACAGTCCAGTGTTATCCAATATGCATGAAATCAAAGTTTTCATCATTTCCAGTGGTCAAAGGCCAGTGAGTGTTAAATCCCAGAATACCAGGATTAATGAAGGAGTCATTAAAGAGCCGGCATTAAATCACTTCTGTAGCCAATGCTGAGAGTGATGTCTGTAATACATTACAAGGCTGATTAAAAAGAAACAAGTTACAATTTAGAAATGAATTACCTGATCTTCTTAAAACAGGTTGGATAGCTATCACAGCAATTTTGTTATTATAGGAGGAAGAGACAGTGGGCAAAAGAAGTTATGTCTATAATGGGGAATCACCATCCTAAAATCATTGGGCAAATAACTTCCAAGAAACATATTAACAGTGTCATAAGAGTTCTAGAAAATTGTCCAGATTTTATTGATGCCTTTGACTTTTCTCACAGAAGAGTACTTTTATAATTTTTGGGCCGAGGGTCGCTAACACTTTATGCCCAGGAAACAAAAATTTAGGTTCAACACATTCTAGAATAATGAGAATTTGGTTAAAATCTTTAATCCCTGCTTTTTTTTTTTTCCCTTTCTGGAGCTGAGGACCGAACCCAGGGCCTTGACGCTTGCTAGGCAAGCGCTCTACCACTGAGCTAAATCCCCAAGCCCCTTTAGCAGACTCTATAATGAAGCCATTCTTCACTTTCTGAGTCAATATGGAGAGAGAGGGAGAAACAGAATACCTAGTGAATAAAACAAAAAAGGTCTAAGTATGGCTGGGATAGAGGGCAACAATATCTTTGAATCAACAATGAACACCAAATGGTAGATAGAATCTGTTTATGCATTCAAGTTACCAAATTTGTTGATGGGAGGAAAAAACCACAGCCCCACAGAACTGTACCTACTGTGTTAGGTTCCACTTTCCAAACAGGAAAGTTTTCAGAGATTTGTTCTCAGAGATGCTCTAGGTAAGGTTTTGAAAATGCTGTTAGTTCAAAGGATCCAAACAAAATTTGAGAATACATTTAGCCCTCTATATGTGGCTCCCACACCTATGTAGACAACCAACTGCACTTCAAAACTCTTCAGAAAAACAAAAAATAAAAAGAATCATGACTACAGTGCACACAGACTTCATTCCTTGCCAATATGCCCTAAAATGAAATGCAGCACTGCTTACATGGTGCCCATTGTGTTAGGTGTTATGCAGTCCAGAGAGGATCCAGTACATGGGATTACAGGTCCCGGCTATATGTAAACACTGACCGTGTGGATCTGGGTGTCTTCAGGGGTCCTGCAATCAATCCTCTGTGGATACGGAAGGACAACTGTGCTATCTATGCCTGACAATCCTCTCTGCCAACAGTTAAGAATGAGATTACATCTCTCCTTGAAAAGATACCTTGAAAGGCTCTCTAAGGCCAAGTGATCTAATTCTAAAAGCTTGTGTTATATCTCCATGAATGGTGATCAAAATATTTAACATTATGGCACAGGATATTTTGTCCTATCTGTTCTGTGGGTGCTGGATGAATGGAAGACCTTTTCACAAATAGAAAGGCATGACAGAAAGCAGCCAGGTTATAAACCGGGCTGTATCTAGAAGGGGATCCATATAAAACAGTAAATCTACTCCAGGATATTAGTTTGGATTGAAAGCTGCCAAATAATGATGCTTTAGTCATCAAAACACACATTATTAATTTCAGACGTACCAGTCTGTCCCCAAATAGAACACAGTAAACTATTCTCGTGGCTGTTTTACTGTCAGCTTAAGATGGGGTAAATAGAGCCCACAATGGTATTTACTGAACCTGATACATGGATAAATGACTCCTGAATTATTATTTGAGGATGACGTTTGAGCTAACTGTCAACAGTGGCAACAAATGAGGGTGAGAACAATTAACTACAACCTGAGAGTTTCTGCTGAGGAAGAAATTTTACAATACCACATTCATGTCCTGCCATTCAACATAAGTTAAGTAAATAAATAAATCTGAATTCCATGACCAGTCAAAAATAGTCTTTATAGAAACCTTATAGATTCAATCAAAATCATTACACTCCTGTGGCAACACACCACTACTCTCTCAGGAAAGCATCTTAACAAGGGCCACGTTGGCAGCTAATGACAATAAAATTATGGAGGCAATAGGTAGAAATCACCAGGAGAACAGGGCATGGTGACCTGTGCCTTTAATCCTAGGGCTCCAGAGGCAGAGGCAGGCAGATAGATCCCAGGCCAGTCAGTGAAACCCATCCTCAAAGCAAAGCAAAGCCAAGCAAAGCCAAGCCAAGCAAAGCAAACCAGAAATTGCTAGGAGACCAGTAACTGAGAAAGCCTTCGTGCGCTCCTGAAGGGAGGTATTGTGGGCAGACTTGTAAATCCCGCCTTACAGGTAGAACAGTCACTTCATGGTTATAGGACAGGGTACGGCTACTGTTAAACAAACGAACAAACAAACAATCATGGCTAGATGCTAAAACCAACTGGAAATTTGTTTCTCAGTTGCTGCTTCTCTCACTCCCAATCCAGCAACAGTGAACCACCCCCCCAAACCTCTGCTGGTCTTGGATGGCCAAGAAGAGACACAGGAAGGAAGAACAGCACCAACAGTTCCATGACACTTCTTTCTAGAAGGCTAGGTACTTGGGAAACTCACCAAGGTCATGTCTGGAGCTGGAGGCAGGGCTTGAACTAACCATAGCAGCTGAGCTGCTGTACTGCTCTCAGTTTTGTACTTTGTAAATAGGGTTGGACTTGGAGAAAATTAATCGATCCCTAAAAGGCTGTGCTTAGGCACAAGAAGGGATAGAATGGACACCTGTAAGGGTTTCCATTCACCCTGCCACCCACATGTCTACTGGGGCCTGATCTGTGAGGACAGGAAAATGATGGTTTGGAAGCCTTCTGTTTCATTTACAGGCTTCCTCTGCCACTGAAATCACTGAGTTAGACTTAATGCCAGCTCTGCTCCAGAGCTACAAAGCAAGAAGCCATAAAATCGCTATTTTTAAAACTCCAAGCCTTAGTACTTATTTTTAATTGGGGGCATGGTCTATTGTTTTTTCCAAGTGTCTCCCAGGATTCTAAAGAAGCTTTGTGAAAAACAGTAGTCAGAATCTTTTTTAAAAAATATACTCAAGTTCTAAAGAAATGAAAGGCCAAGAATGACTGAGCATAATTTAAGCCCCACCTCCCGGAAGAATCATAAAGTTGCCAGCATCTTCAGAAAGAAGCATAGGTGGGGAATAGACTGAATGCCAGTTGCTTCTACTTAGGTTGCAAGGAAGTAGAGAATCAGCTGTGGTAGCAACCAGGGAGAAGATCCCTCATCCTTTGCCTACTCACAGCAGAACTTGCCAGCTGCCATACTGCAGTTCCTAAGCAGCTACAGTGACAAGAACGCCCCCTAAAAGTATACATATAACTTTAAGTAAGGGAGGGTAGTTCTCAGCCTCTTTGAAGAACAGGGACAAATAACTCATGGCCATTATGACAAAACCAGGCCTACGTATCCAGTTTATTATTAGCCTGACATTAAACTCCACTTAAAAAACAAACAAAACCACCCACCCACACAAACACATACCCCAAGATGGAAAATTACACAACGGCATCTGGAATGATCAACTCTGATGGAGAAAGCAGAACCAGGCAGACCTAATAATGTCCAAAGCAGGGATGGGACAGCCTCAGAGCCTCTCTCATGTCACTGATGGTGTGTGCAAACACTGCTTTGAGCTGCGCTTTGGTCACAGTAAAGGACAGAATGACAATCTGGATTCTGGAAGGCTGTCAGGAGCACCTAGCAGTACTGAACTCAATCATTTTTGATAAGATAGAACAAAATTGTTTTGGCACACATTGATTCTCAGGAAGAAAACTTAAATTAAGCTTTTGTCTTGTTTGGATGCTGGAAAAAAGGCAGGATTCTCCACCTTGCCTCATTACAGTTCATGGTCACAGCCCTGGCATAAGAAAAGGGGGAGTATGCTTTTGCTCTCTACAATTTATTTGCACCTGGACCAAATCCAAGGTCTACCTTTATCGAGGCCTGAAGTGTGGCAGAGTTCTAGAAATAAAAGCCAGTGAAACTGAACTATACATGGAAATGAAAATATGGGTGGGGAATCAGGCCAAGGGTTTTCTTAAGAATTGAAAAACAGAATTTTCTGTTTTACTTAATGAGCTGTTTGTCTAGTGTGAATGAAAACTGAGCCCAACAAAGGTTAATGGGTTTTCAAACATCCTATTCCTTCCTTCCCTTTGAGGAGAGAGAAGTGACTTGGCTTTATGCTTTGAAATAGAAGAAGCCACTAGGAGACTCTGTGGTCAAGGTTCTCTTGATCTGATGTTTTCATAGCAGCAGATTGTGCTAAATGACACATGAAGGAGCACAAACATTTCAGAGAGGGTTGGTTTGGAAACAGTGTCAGGGGAAAGTATAACACAGTTACTTCTTGATTAAAACAGGAAAAAGATGTTGCCCAGTGCTAAGCTGATACTTTTATTTAAGGACTAGGAGGATGGCCCAAGAACTGTGAAAAAAGTTCCCCTTGCTACTGACTTGACACTGATGGTTGGTTGATAAATCACAATTTCAACACAATGGAAGCACAAATTAGAGCAATAGCCTGCTGACTCTATCTGTACTCAGAAACATCAGGAAGCCAAAGGCTCGACATAAAATCCTGAGAAAGCAGTCTCAAACTCCTTCACTATCTCACTGCTCTCAAACATCTACACTTTATGTCTGAGACCATGATGCTTACACTAAATCTCTCATAATTTCTTATCTCTCCATATTTTAATTCATTTTCACTGGAGGCAGAAAAATTCATAAAGGATTCTACAGTCTGCCCAATCTGTTACACTAAGTTGATACTGGTCCACATTTGCCACTTCTTAGCAGGTAGGCACCTAACACACAAAGGACAGGTGGCCCACACAGTTCCTGGTGTCATTAAATGGCAATGGTATGTGACGGTTCTTGACACACTGAGAACAGCACAGTCCACTTACTTACACTTATGTGAGAACTTGGCAGTCATTACTGTCTGTGTGAACAAAGTGCTTTACCATCAAACAGAGGGTAAAATCTAGACCATAATCCAGTAGGACATGTTTGTTTGCTGGTCTTTGAGGGCAGATATTGAGGGAGGTGGTATAGGATTTGAACCCAGGACCTAAATATATTAGGTAAAGAAGCACCTACCTCCCAGTAAGCACTCAGTTCAGGGACTATGTTAAATGAATGCTCTGATTTATTTGGTAGAGACTATTATCTAGGGCTGGGGCTCATAAGGATATGTGACAAACAAGAATGGCATAAACAACATGGAAAAGATTTGCTGCACATCAGTAATATCTGAGGGAAGGAAATGGCTAGACATGTGAGAGGGGCTGGAGAGGGGAGATGCCACTAGGTCAACAGTGACCGCTGAGTGGAGAGAGTGCTCAGCCGAACATTAAAATACATTACCACATTTAAGCTTTATAATAGCGGCATTATAATAGCACCAATAATATCTCTAACTTACAGACAATAAGCTGAGAACCCAAGATTATACAGCCATCTAACGATAGAGGTTTTTTACTTCATGTCTGTTTTACCTCCAAAGTCTACATGGGAGGGGAGGGGAGGCCATAGAGATCCAAAGGTCTCAGCAGTGCTGCTATTGGGCCTGGGAGAAATGGAGAGAAATCAACCCTATTTTTTTTTAACCTTTCTGAAAGTGTCTCTACAATTTGTATTACTTTTTAAAAGACCACTCAGTATGAACTGCAGCCAGTCTCTTAAGCACTATCACAACTGGGAGATAGAAACATCTGGAAAAATTCCATTCCTGTATCCCTTAACACACTTTAAATGTGCTTACCACAGGAATTATAAAGAGGAAAAGGTTTGAAAAGCAGCATTTAAAGGACCCAGATGTTTTGGTTAGTGGTAAGCATCCACATGCTCCTTCTTATCACATCAACTGCAGTAGCCATAGAAATAAAGAAGGAAGGTCAGAATGGCTAGACTGAAAACTGTCCACAACTCATCCTATAAGGCTCAAACAAAGAAAAGCATAGTCAACACAGAAAAACAGTAAAGCTCTGAGGAGAATGGACAGGTAGAAAGCACATCAACAACATGGCAGGAAACCTTAGATTCAGAAAGATGGACAGCAGAAGGGGTCAGACTGTGGAGAAATGGCATGAACTCCAAGAAGACAGTAAACTACAAATACAAAGGACTACCCCGGGGAGGCTCTGAAGACACCAGGAAGCCATCATTCAGAAGAGCTGAGCAGAGGGAGCACTCCTGGGTCTCCCTGAAATCCACAGAATCACCAAAAACAGAAAGGTCTGGTCTAACACTTGGCAAAAACTCCACAAGTCCCTTAATAAGCAGGCATGTTATTATAGGCATGTCTGCCATCCCATAGTTGAATGTATGATCCATAAAACATAGGTTGTTTGCAGAAAACCCTAAAAAATGAAAAGGCTCATGAGAAAGAGCTGCAAAATTTTCACTTAAAGCCATGGATCTTTGTAGACCATGGACTTACTAAAAGTACACTAATAAAATTGCATCAAACATTGAAATGTCTACTAGCAGAGTGCTTTAAATTCTGCAGGTTTGCCTGTCTCCTGCTCCTTCTAGAGGAGATTTGAAGAGATGGGTGTTTTGGAAACAGACCATTTTAAGCAAACTAGAGAAAATGACACAACTTCCCATCAGTCCATTGTTTTCACATAAAACTTTCTGCCTTCATTGCCACCTTACTACAGAGGTCACCCATGCAGAAGACTAGAATCCACTAAAGTTCTCACACCTTAGATGAAAAGAAGCTCAAACTATAGATTCCTCAATTTAGAGCTCCAGACTTGTAAGCCTGCATTACTCCACAACTTTCATAAAAGGTGAGAAAGGTAGCCTTCATTTTTAGTCCTTGAGAAAAGCATTTAAAAGAATGTGACTTCCAACTTGACAGCAGAGCCAGTCTCTAAATTATCAATTAGCAGCTGTTTGTCCCAACTGCAGATAACAGGAAATTTCCTGCTCCAGGCCTGACATTCGGGGAGTACCTTGTAAAGAAGACCACTTCTGACATAGCCTTTTCACCTCTCCCTTTCCTCTCTGAGATGGTCTGACGACATCCTACTTCAACAAGCCTGTCTCCAGAAGTATATGTCAAAGTACACAGAACACTTGGGACTCAAGAAGAAAATCAACAAAACGAACGAAGAGAACAAATCAGTCATAGATGAACAGGTGTTCATTCTTTTAAGCAGTACTCAGAGTTAATAAAACTGTGTTTATAAACTGGAAAGATGGTACTATAATAGTATATTCAAATAGAAATTAAAGTGCTAAAATAAATCAACCAAAATAAAGTGAGCTCCATCAACTGAATAGTGTGTAAATTTTGTGAAGTGGAAATCTTTCTGGTTTTACCAACGTAGTTATCATGCCTTACACAGTGCACATAATAAATACACAATCACTCTACAAAGACATGAAGAATCAACTAATGGGTAACTAAATGAATAAACAAACACGGTAATGAATAAGCACAAAAGTGAAAGTAAGTCAATTGTGTGTGACTGGCTGGGGTGTAGCTGAGGCCGGTTTTCCAATGCTGCAGGGAATGTGAAGGAAGGTCTCCAGACAAAGACAGCAAAAGGTCAAACACAGTTTACAGAAGTAAAGGGGAGAGTTCAACAGGGAGAAAGTAACCCAAGAGAGCAGTTTTCAAAGTCTCCTAAAATCCATGTGTGGTGCTGGGCACACAGCGTTTCTAGCACTCAGGAGCTGGAAGAAGTGCACTGAGTTCAAGGTCACCTTAAGCTACATAGCAGGGCCCTGTCTCGAGACCAAATAAAACAAAAGTAAACTTTTAAAGATGGCTGCTCTTTTAAACAGTCCAGTAAGTATGCAGCAGTAATATATACCTGGTAACAACTTAAAAGCATTTCAGTAAACCAAACTTAAATAAAAATATTGTAAAAACTCCAAAACTTCAAAGTTCACACAAGTTGTTTTACAATTTGGTCATTTTGAAGCTAGAATAGTAAGAGTTCAGCCCATATGAAGATGGTCCTAAACACGTGGGAATTCAGATAGTTTCCTTTTCAACATATGAAAAAAAAAAAAAAAAAAAAAAAAAAAAAAAGAAGGTTTTTCAGTGAGATGAAAAGAAATGCCAGAGTGAACCAGGAGGTAAGCAGTAGGTGACCATGGGCACAGAGAGGGAGGGTGGGCAGAAACCATGCACACTTCAGGTAGACCTCGGTACACAGACTGCTCTGCCACAATTCTAATAGAATTCCAATGTCCAATGTGGTTATATAGTATAACTACTATGGAGGCAGAGGTAAACTTTAGGGATACATTTATGGACAAATTACAGAAGACAATTAGGTTGACAGAAGAGAAGTACAATAAACGCTATATATTATGATCACAGAAGAAAATAAAGGTGTTTAAAAGGAACTTGAGTTTGCCATTTTCCTTAATATTCAGAACAGAGCACAGCAGTGTAACAGTGATGAGAAATAAGACAACGTCACAAGCCAAATGCTCCTGTCAACGTGGCTCCGGAGGCTCCAGAGCCCACCTACAGCAACCTGGCAGGAACAATGCTAACTGAATGAATTCCCAGAGCTTTTCCACCCTGAATGAACCAGGACAAAGAGCGGGCAGGTTTCACTGAGTGGCTCCTGAATGTTTCAGTCAGTTGCTGACCTAGCTAATACTTGTGAGAATTAGTTCTCCAATAATAATTCACCCTACTTCCAAGTGGTAAGATAAGGTCTCTTAAGGTCTCTACCTACCAAAACTGGAATAAAAATTAACCTTTTTATGTCCCGAATAAATAACACTTCTGTTTCTTGAAGAAAAGCTCCTCATAAATATTACCCGGTGAGTTAATATACTTGAGGAAAACAGGGGGAGTATGTCTGAAACCCTATACTTAGGCTGAGGCAAAGGAGTAAGAGTTCGAGATCATCCTGCATTACATGGTAAGTTTGAGATCAGCCTGGGCTATGGAGGACTATTCTTTCTCTTTTCTAGCGAAAGAAGGAAGAGGGGAGGGGAGGGGAGGGGAGGGGAGGGGAGGGGAGGGGAGGGGAGGGGAGGGGAGGGGAGGGGAGGGGAGGGGAGAGAAAAGGTCAGCTAGAGAGATGGCTTAGCAGTTACAAGCTTACAAAGGACCTGAGCTAGGGTTCTGACAAACATGTCTGGCAGCTCCCACTAACTCTACCTCTAAGGGATCCAACAGCCTCTCTCCTAAACACACAACATCTATACGTCCAAGTGCAGATTCCGTGCCACCACCCCCCCCCACATCCACATACTTGAAAATAATTTCAACGGGTTAAAAAATGGCTCAGTGGTTAAGGTTGTTCTTCCACAAGAGCTGGGTTCAATTCCTGGCACCTAAATGGTGCACTGGCTCATAACATCTGTACACTACTTCCAGGAGATGATACCCTCTTCTGGCCTCCATGGGCTCCAAGCTCATGAGTGATGCCTAGACATGCATGCAGGCAAAATACAATGCACATAGAATTAAAGAATAACACACAAGTCTCATGGAACTCCTCCCTTGTTGGGCCTACGTCTATCAATATTCCAAGACAGCCTTCCCTGAGGATTAATTTACTGATCTGAGGCAAAGCCTCATTGTGTCTCAGGCTCTCTCTGGTCTGCCCTGAACCAAGAAAGGGAGAGTCCTAAGTTAGCTCAGGAGGTACGCAAGTCCTCCACAGCCGGGCAGTCTGCTCAACTGCTACTGTAAGAAGAAAAACAGGGGAAGAGAAAGCTCTATATAATCTGTACATCCACAGGAGCCACTATGAAACGTTCCCCTGAAGCTCCATAAAGCAGCAATGGCTACCAAGTAATCTGAAACCAAGGGCTTTAAAAAAGCAAGACGTGGCAGCATGAGCTGTTCAGAGACAGTCACAAAATATTTGAACAAAAGAGACAGATTTGTCTGAAACTCAACACTGTCTTCCAGACTCCAGTCCTGAATTTGTTCAACTGTCATGATCATGTGGTGCCTTGTGAGATAAGTCTCTTCAAATGATTGCTATACTTGAGTTATCAGAGAATAGAGTCAACTATTTTCCCAAGTATTGTTAGCCACTTACAGACAGAGACAAAAGCCAATGGAAGTCTTTCTATTACACAAAGTGAAAATTGCATTAATCAAGTAGCCTCCCAGAAAACAATCTAAGCATCTCTTTTAAATACAGTAGGGTTGGAGCTCAGTCAGAAAAAAGAACTTCAAGAGGCTACTTTGCTTCCAAGTGTAGTTTGAAAGAGAAATGGTGCTGCTCTGATTAGGATGTAGAACTGAGGGGGAGATTGGACAGGGAAGGTTTCAAAGCTATGGA
This sequence comes from Rattus norvegicus, assembly GCF_021556685.1. Lineage (NCBI taxonomy): Eukaryota > Metazoa > Chordata > Mammalia > Rodentia > Muridae > Rattus > Rattus norvegicus. The sequence goes on along the minus strand of NC_141537.1, from coordinate 58,089,435 downwards.
CTCTGGAGACTACATGACACTTATTCTTACTGTGACTTGGTTGTGGTGGTGGGGTTCAGAGGGAGGGGGAGAAGTTTACTCTTACAGAGCGGAGCAGGACTTAGCCCAGTGCTTTAGTGGGACAGCTGCAAACAGTGCTCCTGAGAAATCAAAGCAGAGGAAAGCGGAAGTGAAGTCAGCCCTTTTCCTTGGGAGTTTAGAAGTTTGGCTCATGTGACTACAGGAGAGTGAAGCTCTATCTGAAAAATTCACTACTAGAGAGTACTCAGAGCAAAGAGGTCACCCCAGAAGCCCTAAACACACACAGACAGCTCCTCAGATGGCAAGGCCCTATGCTCAACACTGGTATCAAGATGAGAGGCAGAGGCAATGAAGGGGCCAAGAAGGTTGAGGCAGGGATACAGAGGCACACAGAGGCACAGAGAAAAAAAATGTTGCAGAAGCCCAAACCATCTCTCTCACAAAGCAAGCCTGTAAGGGATGAGCCAGCCAGAGTCTCCCCACTGTTTGTTTTTCATATGCCTTGAACCAGCCATTCCTTACCTGTCTAAAACGTGGGCCCCTCCAACATTTCCTACCACTATAACATATGCCATAAATTGAGAAACAGTGGGGAAATGGCTTGGTTGACGAATGTATCTTTATGTATGACAGATTTTCAGGGATGAAGTTGGGGAGACGTGAATTTGTGTGAAACTGAACTCGTGTTATAATTTTAGGTGTCTTAATATAAGGATGAACAAATAGTCTTATAATACTTTTCTTTGAATGTATGATATGCATAAATATGAGCTATGAGTTAATAGGTTTTATGGATTTGCCAAATTGGAGCTCAAAGTAATTGGGAAGTCCAGCACAGAGAAAGGTCACCCCAGAAAAATCTCACTTTTCAAGAAAGCACTGGCAAGAAGGAAAGAATGAGATTTTAATCACTGCAGCTAATTACATAGAAGACTAAATCACAAGAAGAGTTATTTAAGTGTCTTAAATACAATAAGAAGTAATTAACAGGCAGCGCCATCTTGACAGCTACACATCACAAACCAGGCCTAGAAAGACCAGCTAATTCCCAACCCGGGAGCAAGAGAATGAGAAAGGACTCAGGGTTTGGTCTTTTTATTTTTTATTTAAACTGTTTTGATTAACAGATAACAGCTCTTGCCAACTCCACAGTGAAGTTAATCAAAATTTAATCTATTAGAGAAATGATGAGCCCTGTTTGCATTGATTCCCTTGAGGAGACGACATGAGGAGCTGAAGCCTGGGTGACACCAGCAAGGGCCCATGGGAGCCCAAGAGTCACCTCCCTCCCATATAAACAAGAGGGAAACCATAAGGGTTCCACTGAGCCCTACTGAGAATACAGACAGTGCACACATTTTGCATGTGCAGTACCTCTAAAAGTCCCCTTTGAAGTAGCCCTTTGCAAGACACCATCTCATCTGCCTTTTTTTTTTTTTCTTGTTCCCCTGGAATCATCGACTTCAAAGGAGCTCCTCCAGTGAGAGCCATGAAGTGTGGGGCAAGCTTCATGTAGGCATGGAAGTCTGCAGAGTAATTTAGATGGATTTCTCTCTTCTTTACTCCACACCATACACTGGCAAGCCACGGCAAAGCCTGCCTTCCAGAAAGAAAATGCTCACCACACACCTTTAACCCTTCCCTTAACATACCCACCTGTGACCTCAGCAAATGCAGGAAAGGTGCTTGTGAGAGGGATAGAGGGCCACTCTCCCAAAACTGAACACCTCACTGAATTTGTTCAGTTACGTGCTTTGTTCCTAAGTCAAGATTTTAATGCTTGTGCTTGTATTTTAATTATGCGTTTCTTTAAATGTCACATGAAGCAGTGAAATATACACGCACAGGAAATGTTTATGAAAACTCACATGCCTTAAAAGCTGAGTAGAGAGGAGCAGCTGAAAACGGCTGAAAATAGGTGAGGCACACAGCTGAAGGAGAAGAGGTTCAGAAGTCTAAGGTTCTGCTGTTAGTATTTTTGAATCCTCATTTCAGACATGCTGTTCACTGGGACACCAAGTAAGTGACCTATGTTTCTCATGTATTAAAGAACTAAATATAGGAGCCAGTGAGATGGCTTGATGGGTCTAGGTACTGTTAAGTTTGATTCCTGGAACTTACATGGTAAAAAAAGCAAAGTCCTTCAAGGTGTCCTCTGACCTCCACACAAACATACAGGAAAATCTTTGCTTAGGTAAAATCTTTCTCTTTATACAGTGGTTTTAAATATCTAACCATTATACCCGATAAAGAGTTCTTAATACAGATTATTTCTGAATATAAGCTAAATGCTTGAATTTTACTAGTAACTCAATTTTCTACATTATTATTTTAGGTTTATTTTGAACTAAAGAAAATTCAGGGGTAAAAAGAGAAAAACAAATACAAACCAAGATGAAGAGAACACAAAGCCCTTCCTTCCCATGCAGAAAGCAAGTATAGAGGTCTACCTGCTAGGGAAAACCTCCCTTTACCACCAAGCTTTTAGAACAAGGAAAGGAGGACAATTTTTAGTTACTAGCTCTGCTTAGATAGAAACAATCCAAGTGGTGACTTAGCCTAAGGCCTTCCCTTGGCAAGCCTAAAGACATAGACTTGACAAATCGTTCAATGAAGTTCTTGGAACTACCATCCCATGGCTACTGGGACAATGGGTAGAGTAGAAGAGAGAAAATTCCCCAATGCCAGGCTGATGACAGTCTAGGGAATGATAGCTTCAATGATGCTGGAACTTCTAAGTCAAGACTGTATCAAGTCTCTGCTTTCTAGATACACCAAGGGTACTTAAGACACAGGATACATAATAGAAGATATAGGATATACAAGAGACTCAAAGAACTGAATGGACAAAAGCAGGTGACTGAACCAAAACAGGCAAATAACTGGAATAAATATTTCTCAAAAGAAGGCATACAAAGGACCATTTTAAAAAATACCTACCACTATTAGTGATCAGACAAACAAAAAAAATGCAAGCCAAAGGGACAAATGCGAGTCAGAAGGGTCACGATCAGAACAATATCAATATATAAATACAAAGGCTCCAAGTGCTGGGGAAGAGGCCTCTCCAGCACTGCTGGTGGGGTGTAAACTGCACAGCCATTACAGAACTGCTGGGGAAGTGCCCCTCTCTCATTCCACCGAGCCGCTCCACTTCTGGAGAAATAAGAACCTGCCCAGCTTGCGGAGTGATAAATCAAACTTGCACCCGAAGGTCTGAGTCACAGGGCATAGCCACAACTCATCATAACATGGAAATACTTTAAAGTTGGCTGTTGCGGATTATCCTAAAAATTTAAGAATCCCAAAAAGCCAGTCCGGGAATATCTGATTTTAGACAGTGTAAAGTTATTTTTAAATCGACTTTGGTGGTATGAGATAATCCACTCTGATGAAGTGTTAAATGATGGTGGAGGCCATCTGCCAAAAATAAAGATGTACGTTTGCACAGACGTAAAACTGGTTGCCCCGTCATTAGGAAGCAGGAACAGCAATCTACCGAGGCAAGTCCTGCTTCTTCTAGTCACAACTTTAATACAGGGGAATTAAACCACCAGCACTTTCCAATGGAGAACCATACAGTCGGTTTTAAAGAATTGGTGATAAACTGACAATAGCTATTGTAAGTTATCTGAACAGAACGATGACTAAATTATCATATAGTTTTCCACATTTCAAGATGCTATCTGGCCTGTGAAGAGCTGGCTCCTTATAAAAGCTGGGCTGGTGTGAAGGCAGTGACATCAATTACCTACACTGAGATTGTCCCACAGAAAGGAAATCACTGTGTGAACATTAGCAACGTTAATAAACACAGGAGTGGAAACTGTCTAAAAATAGTCCTTTCCAAATGCAAAGGCAGCAATGAGGGGAAGGAGGCTCCTGCCTGACAGGAGAGCTCTAGCAGCTCCACAGTGAACCACCATATCTTGTAAGCAGTTCTCCTACCCAGCTTCACTGCACATTCAGTAAGACTGTTCTGCTGAAAACTCCATTCTTTGCCTCCCTTTAAAAGAAGAGAAAAATACCAGTTTGGTAACAAATAGCACTTAAGACTGTTAAGGAGATGGAAACAATGACCATGCTGGTATATTTTATGCAAAGTTAGAGTTGCTACTGGGGACTGAGTGATTGTTTTAATATTTATTGTGAAAGCATAGCCCAGCAGGCTTCCTCCTTCCTCTGTCAGATGCCTCCCCTGAAAGATTCCACTCATCAGCCAGGCTACCCAGAGACCTTAGAATATAGGTGGGGCACAGCCACCACAATATCTCTATACAAAGAAATGACCAGTTAACCTCTCTTTCTTTTTTCTTCCCCAATTTATATTAATGGGAGGAAGTATTTAAAATTCACTTTTCTAAAACAACATGAAGAAGTTCTTAACTAGTTTTGAATAGTACCTAGGAACAGCTTGATAATAAATAGCATTATTAGTAGTAATAATGTACTTCATAGGGCCAAGCACACAGAGTACAATAAATCTTAAATAATAACAATAATGAAAGTATATGATTAGCTAATGAGTGATTATAAAGTACTTTAGAAATATAGTGCTACACAGGCACATAATCATAATCCACTGGGTTAAGTGCAAGAGAGAGCAAAACAGGAGGGAAGAAGGGGGGGAGGGGAGAGGTAGGAAGGGAAGAGGAGGGGGAGGGGAGGGGGAGGGAAGATAGAAGGGCAGGTGGGGGCTGATTGAGCAGAGAATTCAGATACTTAAAACCAAATCCAAGTCTCTGCCAGTTGGAACACTCACATTCCTCCAATGGTGACAGTGGCACAGGTACGCTCAGAAAAGGCAGGCACTGTTTCTGTGGCTGGGCTGGCTGGTCTAATGTAGTCCACAGTCACACTGACCTGGAAAGAGGTAATTGAGAGTTAGGTTTGGGAGTCTAGCACAGCTCACTGGCAGCCATGGCACATGAGCACTCAACTCAGGTGAACTTTGTGGATCTAGGATTAAAAACAACAAAAAGCAAACTAGCACCCAGCAGAAAGAGCTGCAAAAGACATTAGACAAAGGACAGTACCCAGGGTACAAAAACGCTCTTGAAGTTTAAATGGACAATTTGATTAAGAAATGCCTGAGGACTCAAACAACTCGAAGAAAACATACAGATGACAAGAAAACATTGGCATAGATGTTCCACTCCAAATGTCACTAGGTAATGGCAGTTTTAAGCAATGAAATATGAGCTGAGGATTGGGCTTACTAATAAAATGTGTGGCCACCACGTACAAGACTCTATATGCAATCTACAGCAGCGCAAAACTGCCCCCCCCCCCCAGACTATATGCTTAATGGGACAGACAAATTCCAGATCAGGAATCAAACACAATGGCTTCAAAAGAGTACGGAACAGAAGATTTCTCGTTTACACCTGCTGGAAATGTAAAACACGTGGGTATCAAACACTGGAAGAAAGTAGTTTCTTAAACAACTAAGCATAAATTTTATTCATAAGTAGGGGTCCTTAAAATTCACTAGAGAGGTGAAAACTTGTCCACAAAGCAATCTATACAGGGAAGCGAACAGCAGCTCTGTTCATAGCCGACAATAATCAGAGGAGTTATGAGAACCGTCTGGAGAGGAGTAGAAGCTGCTAAATCCTGGTGACATTCTTCAGCACAGAAATGGGGTGCCATGCCATAGATAAGACACAGAAAAACCACAAATGCTTATTATTAAATGCAAACAGCCCATCTGCAAAGACCTCAAACTGCACGATCCCAACTGTCTAACCCGGTTTGTCAATTTGAGGAAACCTCTCTCTCTCTGGTGTGGGACACTGTATGTATATAGGCAGGGGTTTGAGCACAGAATGCATAGAAAGCCTACATATTCTGTTTAATTTTGGTATAAACCTAAAACCACTGTCAAAGAATAGTTTATATTTAAATAGAGATTAAGCTGGGCAGTGTAGCGCACACCTTTAATTCCAATGCCCAAGAGGCAGAGCAGATCTCTCTAGTTCAAGGCCAGTCAGGGCTACACAAACAAACAAACAAACAAACAAGAAAGAAATTAAGAGAAGCACTGAGAACCCAAAGAAGTCAATTGGTTGAACAAGGAAAGCTCCAAGGAAATTCCACTTGATTGATGAGAGTGGTAGAGTTCTTTAACGAGTACCAGATAATATGGCAAAATACTTCTTAGACCGTTTCTGCATCAAATATCTGTGTCCAAATCTATGACTTGCCTCCTTAGAGAGACTGCGTGTGATTTCAGTCTGCCCTAACCTCCCCGGACCAAGTGAAGAACTATCAAGAAGAACAAGATGGCAATCACAAGGATGCTTGGATCTGATTTCACAGTGTGTAAATCAAAGTGACACAGCTAACTAGGTCTAATAGCAACACAGATGGAGTTAGGAACGTTTGTGGGGGAATTCGGGGCATGCCAGGACAGAAGAGAGCAGAAGAATCTTTAAGTTTCCAATGAACAAAGGACATGCATACAAACAGAAAGCTGCAGGCATAAACCGACTACTGTACAATACATGAATGTGGGTACACTGAACAGTACTATTCTTTATGAAATGGTTTACTATAAACCATTTGTGTCACTACCAATTACATGGGATCCATTAGGGTCATATCTGTATGCTTGGTTTGGGCTGTAGCCAAGCTTTATCTATTACACTAAAGACAACCCTGACTCAAGCAGCATGAAGCCGTTCCTGAGTCCAGAATGCCTTCTCCAAGCACCCACCTAAAGACACAGGCATGAAGGTCGGCCACATTTCTGGTCAGCACCATTCCAAAATGTTCACTTTGCCCTTCAGAAATGTTTTAAAAAACAAAACAAAGAAGGACTCAGAAGATGTCTAAGAGGTAAAGTGCTTCCCACAACCACAAGGATTTGAGTTCTGTCTCTGACACCCACTTAAAAGAGAAAGAGGTCAATTGCACATGCATGTAAGCCCAGCACTGGGCAGCAGAGACAAGGTGATCCCTGGGGCTTGCTGTTCAGTCGGTTTGCCCAAATTCAATAAGAGAACTGCTTCAAAAATAAGGAGAGCAACTGAGGAAGACATCTGACGATGACCTCTATCTAATTTACACACACACACACACACACACACACACACACACACACACACTTCAAAAAATTTACATAAAGAGACAGACATCTTAAAATTTTGACTGTCAAGTTACAAACCTGATCATACTTCTAAATTTGAGGGGAACCTACCAAACAAAACCCAGGAGCCATATCAGAGACCAGGCACAGAAGAGCTGAGACAAGGTAAATCTTTAGTAATAAGGATGGCCCCTAAAAGCAGGTGTCCACATTCAAATTATGTAAATACAAGGAATGTGGACAGATGGGGGTTAACCAACAAATACTTCAGGGGTTTTAAGCTTCCATGCCTGGTGCTAAACTCAGTTAATGTAGAACAAAGTCAGGACAAGGCATGGGAGGGTCGCACATAGAGCAGGCATGGGGGACTCAGTTACTAAAAAGTACTCTAGCTCACTTGGAACTCTGCAGAAAAGGCCTCCCAACATATCTGCAAAAGTGAGAGGCTAGGAAAATAATAAGAGTATGAAGCAATGGCAAAAACCACATAGGTGGTCAAAATGTCAGCTAAATACCAAAGGCAGTCAAAACATGGAAGAAAAGCTATCTCAGGGCCGTAGACTGTGAAGCTCTCAAATCTCACCCAAGAAGTTTCCTACAACTTACAACTGACCAAATTACATAAATTATGTGAACAAATGATTGCGAGGTACTCAGCCACAAATGAGAAATCTTTATCATACCCTTTTCCCAAGTCTCAGGGGCAATCACAGAAGAGGGGCCAGGGAGATTTTAAGAGCCAGGGCCATGGAGGAGTAAAGCAGTGTCTTCTGGATGTGCACGGGTGGCTGCACTCATCAGCTCTTAGCAGCTGTGACGGCCTGCTCAAGACATGCACAAAGTCAGCCTGGTCTAAAGTCCAGCAGAACAGAAAGAGGTCCATCAGACCCACCTCAACTGATTTCTGGGGAAGGGAGAGTTCATTTTCCTAAATGGTGTGGCTTCTGGCACGTTACTCATAATCCAGTGGATGTTCCATACCCAGAAGCATGTGGGCTGCAAAATGAGTTCATGGGCTTATGAAATTTAAGAGGAAAAGAGGAGGTGAAGCTGGAGAGGTAAGGTTGTGGGCAAAGGCTCTAGGAGGAACTGGGAGATGAGAATAATATGATCTGGATACACTGTATGAATATTTCAAAGAATAAACAAATTTTTTAAATACATGGAAATGACAAAGTAGACATATCCCTCAGTTTTGAATAACCCATCCAACAAATTCAAGCCCCATCCAAAAAAAATCAAGCAATAGGAAAGAACAAAAATCACCACTGATTAAAAGATAAAGGAAGTGAGTCTCAGTTACCTTGTAGCTGCCAATGCCAACCTTGTTCCTAAGCCATGATGGGGATGGGCATAGGGGAGCAGCCACAAGCACAGAAACAGTGTACGGAGCATTCTCCCTAGGTCCACAGGGGTTGCGGTTGCAGAGGAGTAATGATGACAGAAAACCAGAGTGAATGCCTGCGCTTCCAGGCCAGGAGACAAGCCTGAGGTGCTGCGCCCAGGGGAACTGCCTTCCAAGGGAATCCGTGGGAACACACCTCCCACCCACATACTTTAATCTGCAATAACCAAAAGAAATAACAACTACATTCATCTTTCAATTAATTATTTCCTATGTCAAGAGAAAGAGAATTGCAAATGAGTCAGAGATTAAAGAGCTCTTCATGGCAGCGACATTATTAAAGAAAATCTCAGATACAAATGAGGCTCTGGGAATAGCCCACAGCCAAGATACACACCTTCGGGCTACTATGACAAACCAGGAATTAAAGTCAATGTGTAATTAGCATTTATGTCCCTCTCCTGTGGATTCTCAGATCTGTTCCTCTGCCTTGGAGTTTTTCATCTCCAGATATTCATCACTGACCTGCCAATCACTCTTTCAGCTGAAGTTCAAACAGGTTCAATTAAAATGACGGGAAATGCTAGAAATGTCTGTCTGAATAAAGGGTGACCTAAATTCTCGGTTTATGGTAAGTTCATATGAAGTGGCCCAAGTTAAAGAGAAGAAACTGATTAATACAAAGATGGCCCTTTCTGTTTAAGGGAAGGTGCTCTTGATAACAAAAGGATAAAATGTGAATGACCTACCCTCTAAAGGCAAAGCAGAAAGAAAAACAATCACAGATGTAAATCCATAGGTGTTGGATTTACATGTGTGCAACATGTTCGTGTGGAAACAAGGAACACTAGACTGGGAATGTTACAGTACCATTTAGCTGTAACACTGTAAAGGATAAACCTAGCCAAAAATGGTGTATTATATCCCAAGTTCTTAAATATTTGTAATTTATACATCCTTGTACCAATTAACTGAGACACAGAGAGGGGAGAGACGAACATGTCTTTCGTTAAATCAAAGGTTTGGCATAGAACCTGCAGCTGAGCATATAGTAAATATTTGTTGCATGAATGAATGTATGTAAACAGGAATATGTTCAGGCATAACATTCTGGAGGACATCTTTGAAATGAGAAGGTTGGGCGTTTTAAAGGCAACCTGAAAAGTTGGCGAGTCTGGTGTTACATACCAAGAAGAATGATTTCACCTGTGGGTGATGGCAGCCTGAGGGAGGGAAAGTATTTTAAAATTGTGATGAAACTCCAAAGCTTAACAAAAAAGTAACTACCATGAGAGACAAACAAGGAAAATTATACATTATAGTATTTCTCATAAAATTTGCTCCTCGAAGCTATGAAAGAACAGAAAGCAATCTAACCAATCATTGGCCACTACATTACAGAAACTTCTTTGAGTGCAATTACAGGAAACCTTTGGAGAAACTCAGTCTACATTTCTGTCTCTTGTAAAGCCAAAGCAGTTAGTATAATAAAATCACGTTGGACCACACTCTGAGCATCCACGGACATTCTTCACATAAGTAGTGACTAGAAAACATCAAATTGCCAAAGAACTAGATAGGTGCTAATTAAATGCGAAAATGTGACGTCCCTAAGCATGAAAGATGGGGAAGCAGAAGAACTGCACACTCATAACATTTCCAGGCCATAATGTAAGTTTACCTTTAATATAAAGAGAGCTGTGATGTGAAGCTGGTTTGTATAATTACCACATAATCCCACCTATTAGTCCACACAGTGAACCATAAATTCACTGGAAGCTGCAAGACTCTGCCTTTAGAAATAAGTTCTGTAATGTGTTTGTTCTCATGGCATGATTTGTGGGTAGTTACAGAAAGCTTCTATGACCCTCTGACACACAGAAGGTGGCACCATCTGGGCCTAAATCCAAGTCACTCTGACTAGACACAAAGGTGAGTAAAGCGGAGAGCATGCAAGGCCAGGTAAGAGAGAGCACAGGCCGTGGCACAAACTGGGAGCACTCAGAGGGTTGGCTCCTGACGTCTCAGAGCAGCCCTGTGAACTTAGAAGAGCCACTCGGTGTGGCTGTGTCTGCCTGTCTCTGCTTGGAAGAAAAGCATTAGTATGCATAAGGGAACAGGACAGGGCGTGACTCAGAGTAAGTTCCATGAACTTATTTTTAGATAAACAGGTCCTGATTTTCTCAGAACAGTGCCTATCACAGAGTAAGTATTAAGTAACTATGCATGAAATAAACAAACACACCTATACTTATATGCATAAATAAGACACATGTTGACTTAAGTCATTAGACTTCTGAAATCACTAGACAGACAGACTCAATTAAATACACTTTTCTCCTTAAGGAGTCATAGCAAACAAGAATGTGTACCTCATACATATTCATCCCAATTTTGAGATAAGTAGGGCTTATTTTAAAGAAAGATACACTATTTAGTATTTATTTAAACGTTTTAAGGATTAATTTCACAGGTACTAGTTATTGGATATTTTATTTACTGAAGATAATTGGAGCAGAATGCTGTGAACCATCTCAATTAGTAGGTTAACTGGAAAATTCTGTGCAGGGTGCTTCTTGACTTTTTAAATGAAGAAGACAATAAACTTCAAATACCATAAGTACATTTGCTTTGGACTTAGTAGGACCTTCCATACATAATATTCATCACTATTTAAATTAATTATGCATCCTTAATCCTTTCCTTGTAAAAAATACCTCATGTAATCATTTTGAAAACAGTCATAGTTTTTTGTTTTTAAAAACCAATCTGAAACCAGTCAGTCATCTACTCATGGGAATAAAATAACTTCCAAAACCGTTACTGATGAGGCCCACTGGTCCTGTTTCCAGGCATAACCTCTATTGACCACCTAGCAAAATGAGCTTTTCACATATGATCATGTATGGAGCTACACGACTCTCATGAGACAAACTTACGTGCTGCTACTCACTTTGTGAAAGACACAACTATGCCACTTGGTTTCTCAGACACCCCCTCCCATAGGACCTACTGTGTACCACTTGGTTTCTCAGACACCCCGTCCCATAGGACCTACTGTGTACCACTTGGTTTCTCAGACACCCCCTCCCATAGGACCTACTGTGTACCACTTGGTTTCTCAGACAGCCCCACCCCCACACCCCATAAGGACCTACTGCAGGCCACTTAGTTTCACAGCCTTTCCTCTTTTTTAATGAATTTATTCCAGACCCTTTCTGCCACTTAGCATGTGTATAATCAGACTGGAACGGGGACAATGTTGTAAATTGTACTGAAAATGAGATGCAAACAAAAAAAATCAACCAATGTGAAAGCCCAGGAAAATATGTCCGTATTTCTAATTTTGCTGGATTTTTTTTACATTTTTATATAATAACAATGTTATTTTGAAATTTAAAAAAAAAAGACATAACTAAACACTGAGAGCTACATGTGCATGCTTACATTGTGCTAGTAGAAACAGTAGTCATTAAACAGTGGTCTTTAAAAAGAAACATATGAAAGTAATCTTATTTCACTCAAAATTTACCACATACCACCATATATTACCACTAATAAAAGCTAAAAGATTTTTTATTGTATAAAGAATTTAATATTTGGTAAGTTTTGTGTGTGTGTGCATATATATACACACACACACACACACACACACATATACATATCACATCTCGATTTGGACAACCCCATCCAAGTACTTGAAGCCACATATAGTAATGGCTTGAGTCACTTGGTACTGTATTCCTAGCCTAGGTAAGACATTTGTAATGCACAGAGACTCATTTATTTGATCTTTGTTTTTGTGTGAACTTATGTGTATCAGGTGCATGCAGGAGCCTTATTGAGGCCAGAAGGGCACTGGACACCCTGGAACTGAAGTTACAAGCAGTTGTGAGCTGTCGTGTGAGACAAGACGAGTTTGCAAGAGTTCTTAAACTCTGAACCCCCTCTCTCTCCAGGTCCCAGTCAAGACTTCACTTTGATCCCTGTTATATGATCCTACTTCTTGGTTCTAATTTTCTCCCTTTATTTACCCCTGGGAATTTTTAATATCTTCTGATTTTATGAGTCCTTGTGAAAACTCTGCAAGCAAGTATGAAAAAATATGGTATAAAAACCAAAACTATTTATTCTCTATTTTAAAAAGTCTGATTAGACTAGAGCAATATATCACATACTTTGGTAATTCTAAAATCCAATTCTGGTATCTGAATACATGTGTGTAAGAATCAGAGGGCCGTCTTCCAGCTTTCTAAGTATAAAATAGACCCTGTTCAACTGTTTTGTTGTTCTTGTTTGTTTTCCTGTTTCTGGTTGTGATTTTGGTGGAAATGGGAATTGAACCTAGGACTTTAGCTTTTGTTAAGCAAGTGCTTTGCCCTAAACCACACCCTAGTTCTGGTTCAGTAGTTTCATGAAAGTAACTTTCAATGATGTTTTCTAATACCACAGCTGGATTTTTAAAAATTAACTCACGATTTGCCAACACAATTGTAGTCTTCTTTACCTTAAGGTCCAAAATTTATTCTAAGACAGGTGGTAACCAGTCTTGTTAAATCATGTTAAAAATAGCTGTGTAAGTTAGTGGTAAAGATGTCTGTTGATCTGCAGATATTATTAAACAGAAAATGAGTTATCTTTACATATGAGCTATTTGTCTTTTTTAAAGTTTTAATTATTAAAGCTGAAACTTATTTTATTCAGCCATCTTTGTATATTTATGTCTCTTAAATCGAAATAGCCTTTATAATAAGCATTCATAAAAAGTTACACATTCTATTGCTTCATCTATACTTCAACAGGTTGGAAGACATAAGGCAGTGCTCCTAGGCCACCAATGCCATACCTACCTGTATTCTGGAACGCTCCCTTCCACATCACTGCAACCAGGTGCTAAGGCTGGTGGTCTACTCTCCCGTATCTATGCTGCTCTCCATCTACAATCCCCTCCCACCTCCTGCACACAGATCTATTTTTAAGCCTGTTTCCTTTTCATCAATGGGCTAGTAACCTATACTGCTTACAAACCTTTAAAAGCCCAGAGGCAAATAGCTTGCTTTCTTGATGCTTTTCTAACAAACGAGTCTCCAACATTCCCCATCCCACCCCAAGCACATACATATCCTAACTTACATGGGCAGATGCTTTTCTCTATTTTGAGGGGGAAAGTAAAATACAGCACACACAGGGCCACAGGAGATGCTGAGAGTCCCTAGCTGACATTAAGTATTCTTTAAGTGGGCATCATTGCTGGCTGATAAATGTTCAGCTTGATAAATATTTAATTAGAAGCATACAGAAACTCATTCAAAAATACATAGTGACACATTTTATGTAAGGGGTCATTTGAAACCGGCAAAGATTTCTGAAGCAGTGATGGCTACCTGACAACAGATATGAAATCAGAACGACCTGAAGATAAACTGTATCATTAGCCATGGAAACAAACAGGAGGAAACATGGCTTTGAAAATGAAAATTATTTTAATTAAACTTGAGGATTTTAGAAAAATAGATCACCATTTGCTCAAAATATCCTTAAAGATGCCAACATACTCATTAAATTTGACTCTTCTTTTAAAGAGGTTTTTTTTTTTTTTCTTTAATGTGCCCTGGTGTTTTGTCTGTATTCATGCATGCTTATATGAGGGTGTCAGATTCCCCTAGATCAGGGGTTACAGACAGTTGTGAGCTGGGGAATGAACCCATGTCCTCTGGAAGAGCAGCCAGTGCTCTTAACTGCTGAGCCATCTCTCCAGCCCCAAACTTCTGTTGATTTAAGTCATTTTTTTCTTCTTTTATTGGATATTTTATATATTTATATTTAATATGTTATCCCACTTTCCCCTCTCCCATCCTCCCTTCCCCTGTTTCTATGAAGATGTTCCCTCTCCCACCCACCTACTCCCAACTCAACACCCTGGCATTCCCCTACACTGGGGAAATGAGCCTTCTTTCGTCTTGATAATCCCACGAATATAATTAAGGAGTGTAACTGGTGTTTGCCCTAACATTCCATTACTTCATTATTATGTCACTGTCATGACTCCAACCCATAACTGTTAACACCAAACTGCTCGTCTCTAAAGACTGGAAGGCCCCAAACTATCCCCTGAACCCCTTAGCATGTTCTAGCTCATTCCTTATCACAACTATAGCTTCTCATTGCTTTCCCCAGGGACAGAACTGAGGGGTGGGTCTTTTTTCTCTTCTATATAGTGCCAATCAAAGTTATCTGTGTCCAAAATTCCCAAGGTCACCAGCAGTCAGGGAAAATTAAATCACAATGTCTAGAAGTTTCCCTGGAGGAATTCCAGTCACATAAGCAGCACAAGAACATAGAGATACTTATGCCTTTGCCTTTGTGGAAAATGCATACAATGTCACCCAGTTTTTAAAACAGACATCAGTACTAAAACTAAGAGAAGATGATTAGAGGGAAGATGAAGAACGCAGACGTGCTTAATAGCTTATAGATTACTGGAGGAGAAGGAGGAGGATGACAATGATGACGACTAGGGAATGTGCAAGAGTAAAACATTGTTACATCTGTTAATAAAGCCAGCCTATGAAGATTTGCAATGTGTCCTCCCCTCACTATGAAGAAAACTTGAAAAGCCTAGGCAATAAATGAATAATAAAAGTATTCACTCAGCCAACAATGTCACTAGCATTCCATTGCTGTGGGAGCAAGGAATGGTGAGCTGGTATGGAAAAGGTACCCTGTGTCACCACAGTAGAGGACACTCATTCCCTTTTCTCCAGCATGCTCAGGAGCTGGTACAAAGAAGCCATTATGCCTAGCGTTAATGCAGTCAAGGAAGTTAACTAAAGGCCAATGTTCAAATGGTGAATTGGCCTCGTAGAGCTGTATCATGACCTTAGAGAATTGCACAGAAAGATGTAATCATTCTTTAGGAATTGTTTGGAACAAAATACAGTCTGATAATAGATTGCTTGGTATTAATAGATCACTCTGTATCTTATTCTTACTTCTGTAGCTAAGTAAGCATTTTAAAATAATTGACCTTTCTGGGGACCAAACTCAGGCCAATAAGAATGATATAGGTAAGTACTACTCCACCACTGAACAAAAAAAATCAACTCTAGGTATTTCTTTATATAGACTAATGAATCTTCCGGGCCTCTCCCCCCAGTTCTTATCTCTAAGTTATCAGATACACCAAGCAAAAAATACTACTTAGGTTCCTCAAAAATCTAGTCTCCCCATCCAATCCATCAATTTATTTCTAGGTAAACATTTTTAAAAGTGGAAAATAGGGTCTTAACAAAAAAAATCTGAATGTCCACGTTTGCAGAAAAATTAAGTCACAGCAGCCAAAATGATGCACAGAGAAATGTGCATCTGTGGATGAACTGATGAACTAAATGTGGCTCATGGTGCTCAGGCTCAAAGGAAGAAAACTCTTGACATGTTACAACATGGAGGTAGGATGAAGGCTTTATGGTAAGTAAAAACAAAGTAGTCACAGAGAAGATATACAAAAAGAGACTCTGAATGTCACCACTTAAGTGAAGTGACAAGAGTACTTAAGTTCAAGAAGACAGGAGGAGAATGGAGTTTGGCAGGGGCTGGAAGAAAGGATGTTTAATGGGTATGGTTTCAGTTTCCCAACATGAACAAGTTCTTGAAATGGATGATGGCTAGAGAACAAGACACTGCAAAGCTACACTACAAATATTTCCAAAGAGGACATTTTTAACCCCACCAGACTCAACTGTCCTCGTGTACCTTAGCAATGGTTTAGTGGCAGTTGAGCTGGCAGAGACCAGGCAAACCCAGGCTTCAGTTTGACAAACAAATGAATTATCTTGGTTGCATCAATGTTTTCAGGGGAAAATGTGGTTCTCAAAGACAACTGATAATTAGAAATAACGTGTAATGACTTAAATAGAGATCAAAGGTCCTATTTATATAGGATAAAAATTACTACCATTCCCAGGATATAAACCTGGCCTCATCTATTCTCTCACTTTCTGAAAAAGGCCAATCTTTTCCCGAACACACTGTACATGGGGGTTCTGAGGAATCTACTTAAAGGGATGGTTATTCCCACAAGGCACCTTGAGAAAGGGGTAAGCATCTTTGACTAAATTGGTGTTTTTTGATGTTGTGAACCGATACATTTCCTCTGAAGAATAGCCTCTCCCTACCCTAAGAGATCTGTCACCTATAGATCTTTATTTAAGAATTTTCTTGCATCCCATTATAATTTCCACACTTCTATCTACTTCTTCAGCCACTGGATCTAATAACTTCTACCTGGGCCCTTGTTTAATAAACTTTGCCTTCATGTGCTTCTCTAAGAGGTATTTTCCACTGCTATCAGCAAACTTATTACGTCTTTGGAGGCCCTGCTAACAAGTCTGATAACATTCAACATAAGATGTCTTTTGGCTGAGGAACTGCACTTCTGAAAACTCATTCTAACAGACCAAAGAAGCTGGTGAAAAAGCCATGCCCCTTTTGTACTTCGACGTAACATAAACGTGTGAACTACATGCTGTGCCCAAGAATCCACGTTGGCAGAGCTGCTGGCTGGCTTCCTAGCAGTGTATTACTAGCACTTCAATGAAACCATGGAGCGGCTGAAAGCAAGGGAGATCTATACAATCTGAGATGGAAAGTGTTTAGATAACAATGTTACTGCTCAATGATACAAAATAAGATTCCAGGTGGGGGAACAGAAGAAAGAGATGCATAGAATCGGGAGGACATACTTGGCCAGAAGAGCTTATTTCTGAAGTTGCAATTAGTGTACTTTTTTTCTGTTGGAAGGAAAGAAAAAAAACTTTAAAGAGAAAATAAGAGTAATGTTTGCAAAAATTAACAGTATGAGAGCCTGAAATACACGTATGATGAAATCTACCTTCAAAAGTAAAACCAACAGCCACCTGCTCACAACCAGGATCTATTTCTTCCCAATTCCCACTTGTGGCCATGGGCACTGCTCAGAAGTATCTGCCAGTTACCAAAAAATTATGCAGGACAGGCTAAGCAGTTAGGAGGATGTGGTCAGGAGGGCTTCCGGGTGCCCAGTGGTGTGCTGTTGCTATGGCAGGTGGGCATCACTGCCTGCAAATGAACTGCCAATCTCACTGTGAGCTGATAATGATCCTGCCACCACCACCTGCCTGCCATATGTTTTCCCTACTTGTCACGTAACGAGGAACCGCATTTGGCATGCTGGTCCTTGACAGTTTGATACTATTGGTAGGTGGTGGTGTACTTCACTGCTGCCCTTCAGTTAGAGAAGAGCATCAGAGGGATAGAAGATGCTGCTCGGTCCACTGCCCATTCACAAGGACACAGCAGTCTGGGGCAGAGTACCTAGCTGCTCTTCCTTTAGTTCTAGTACGGAGACTTCTAGGGTTGGAAGGCTCTAGGCCTTCTAGGCCACATTAGGAAAAAGAAGAGAAGCTCACTTTTCCCACCGTAAACTGGACATCTTCCATCATCCTTAAATTGTAGTAACACAGAGGAGACCAGGAGCCGTGCCAAAGGGCCTCTTTGTTTACTCTGGAGGTATAAAGATGCAAGCATAGGGTGAGGCAGCGAGAGTCTGCTCAGGAGGGGGACACAGTATGGTAAGAGATCACAATGGGGGAAATGTGTGTGGTTATATACCAGCAAGCTGGCCTGCAATGTGCTCTTTAATTAGAAGCCTAACTTCATTATATACAATAGAGAATCTGAAAACACACGGTTCATTCCTGCTCTGCGCCAAAAACTAGTGTGTATGTCCTGAAAAGAGGTTTTCAGTAGAGTTTAGGTAACAGATAGTGGCAAGTAAGAGGTTACTGGATTGGTCATGCACGCCACCCAAAGCCCTTATGTCTACCACTGGTAACGCCAATGAAAGGAACACATCCCATGAGTTTGGACATCACTGCTTCTAAAAGAGCAGATCCTGCCCACACTTAACTGCTTGTATATACATTCTATAAGCATTATTTAACACACTGAATAAAATGCCAGCCAACATATGCACCAAGAAACACCAAATGTTTCTTCAGCAATTACTCCACCTAACAAGCAGATTTACCTTTTAATTTATTGACAGCATAAAATTCACCAGCTTAAATAAGTATACTTATAATACTTTATAACCACGGCCATTACCTAATTCCAATATGCATTTATCAAATCAGGAAGCAGCACTGTATCCATTAATACACCCCTTTCCAACTGCAGCTTGGTCATCCCCAATCTAGTTACTGTCCCTCTGCATTTTACTATTCTGACCATCTCACAAGGAACCATTAATGTGTAGTTCTGCCTCATTTTTTAATCGAGGTTCAATTATACTGTGATATGTTAATGAGACTCCAGTGCTTCTTTAGGCAGACGGGAGGAACTGGAAGTACTTCTGAGATTGCACCATAACAAAAAGTATATTAAGAACAACTTTACTAGTAAGATCCTAGGTTGCCATTGTTTTGAACACTATGAGAAAGGTGCACTGGAAGTCGGTAGAGAACAATGGACTGCAGGTATAGAACTACCTATAATGCACAAGAGCTAAGACATCAGAATGAAGGCATGTACATAATTTAATCTCCTAATTTGTTAACCTAGATAGCCTTGACCAAATCCATGAAACTGGGGGGCAGAGAGTCATTTTCTAAATAATGAGAAATCAATCACTTCAGAGGAAAGGAAACCTCCTCCATAACAGTTGTTTATCATAAACTAGATGGGCAATGATAATGTGTAAGTTGATGTAGGTATAAAAGTGGAAAGTCTGCCAGAGACAACAGTAATAGGATTCTATATTACTTTGAACACACTTGCACTGAACCAGCTTATTCAGGTTTTGAGTCTCATTCTCTGTCTTGGTCTTTGAGAAACAGCACATGTATACAAAGCAAGGGATCTCACCACAATCTGCTGCCTGAGGTCATTCCAAATTAACCCCATCCCTCTTCTGCATTTAGTACTAGGAGTTCACAGTGGGAAAACTAAGATTATTTATAATATTTATATATACCATGATATCTATGTATCATGGCAGTCAAAGGATAAGCACAGACAATCCACAACTCTGTTTAGTAAGTTATCATGGAAAGTTCTTTAAAATTATTATTCTTTTAAAAGTTCCTTCAGCTGGAGAAATGGCTTATTGTTAAGAGTGCTGGATATTCTAGCAGAGGACCAACGGTTTATTCCCACATGGTCATCCCTGCCCTCTTCTGGCATCCATGCACACTTGGCACATACATGGAACACAAATATACACAGGCAAAACCACTACACACATATAATAAGCAGTTTTCCAAGTTGTTAGTTTAGTGTGTGTGTCATGGAATGCAGGTGTGCATATGCAGGCAAGGAGATGGCTTCTGGAAGGAGGTTCTTTTTCTGCCATGTGGGCCCATAGGGACTGAGCTCAGGCCATCAGGCTTAGCAGCAAGCACCTTTACCTGCTGAGTCATCTTGCCAGCCCATTCCTGTGATATTAGAGAAAGTCTCTTTCAGAAACCCTTTGCTAAATGAACCCTAAGAGTTAAACTAATATCCTACAAACAAGAAAGGTTTGAACTATAAACTGGTATTCTAGTAATTCTATTACTGGTATCAAAACACCAAATAGAGTGCTAATGATGGTATTATTTTATTTTTTGTGTAAGAGTGTTTTCCCCGTGGAATTTTAGTTGCAGGAGGTTGTAAGCCACCACATGGGTGCTGGAACTGAACCTAAATCGTCTACAAGAACAACAAGTGCTCTTGTCCACCTGAGCCATCTGTCCAGGCACCTAATGGTGATATTTAATACTATTCCCCCACTACAGAATTGCCATGGAATAGAGGCCAAGTCTATGGAAAAGAAGAACAAAGCCAAAGGTCCCAGAGGGTACAGAAAGTAACGAGAAAATGCCCATTCAAGAAGAGAGAGCATCTGGACAGAAGTAGACACAAGTACTAGTGTTCCAGGAAATCGGCAAGTTATGGCTTCCAACCACACACAACTTTACTACAACCATTAATAACTTAAGACCTTCAGGTAAAACCCAGAGAGACATGTCTAAAACCTAGACAACTAAAGCTCCCATTTTAGTATACCTAGAAAGTTCAGGAAACAGCAGTAAAACTTGCTGATGGGAAAAAAAAGAGCAATATGCTAATTCAATATGTATACTAAGGAAAGGAAACAGAACAGTAAATTAGTTATCTCCTAAAATAGATAAAAGATAACTATTATGTACTACTGTCTCTTAATTTTCTCCATAAAAGACAAACCACAATGTATAGGCATAGTTAGACTGAGTAAAAATACTATAAATAGAACCTGCATAATGAGTGATTACAGAAGATAAAAGGTCATAAATTGAAATATTACACCAAATCTAATGGAATGAGAATTATTTAGTGACATCAGCTTAATTTTGGTGACTATAAAGTTTAATATTCAATGACAACTTTAAAGCTAAAAGGTCTAGAAAAATACCTTATGGTCAAAAAGAACTTGTAGGCTTGCTAGGGACAATGTAACCTGGAACAAATGACGGCTAAAAGTGTCAGCTGGTATCTGTCTCACAATATGATACGACTTAGCATCTGCAGTAGGGACTCTACGCTTCTTTTTGTTTTATCATCACACTTCTTTTTAAGCACTAGGTGAAATTTCTTTAGCTACTTAAGGATAATTGGACTGGAAAATAGTAGGAAACCACATTAATAACAGCATTGAAAACAGTAATAGCTACTGGAAATTTGGAGTTACATAATTCACTTGGAAATGATGGAAAGGGGGTCATCAGCAATACAAGAGATAAAAATTTTAAATGACAGTCTATAATGTAAATGAACCAAAAGAAATACCTATATGGTAAAAAGCATTAGATACTTAATATTCAGTTATATAAAATTCTATTAGTGTTTATTCCAACTCTTAATTTGTTAACTGCATTTCTAAGGAACAGACATAGTCTATTTAAATGGGAAGGAAAGTGATCATTGTTAGTACCTAAAGCAAGTTCACACTCATACAGAGGGAAATAAAGATTTTTGGAAAGATTCTAGACATCTCCAAATTTAAACACCTATTAAATAAATGTAAGAGACTACATGTCTTGATCCCAACTCTTCAAAATGCTGTACTCAACAGGTCAATTTTATTTTACTGCCTTTAACTTCCCATTTTCTTAGTTAGTACCTACAAAACTTCTGTAGCTATATATATAACATTTCAAAAATATTTGACCCCCATTTGGCAAATATACTGCCTGAAACCTATGTCAATGTTATTTACAGTGAAAGATCAAGATATTTATAAAGCTTCCTAGAGTCAAGAACTAAAGAAATAAAATAGTGAGAACTACCAAAAATGACAGCCCTATTGCCTATCAATTATCTTTTGAAACAAGCTATAGATGGGGAGGGAGTAGTATGAGCCTTTAATCTCAGCATTAATCCCTGTAAGACAGTGGCAGATGGATCGCCATAATTTTGAGATCAGCTTAATCAACAGGATGAGTTCCAGTACAGCCAGGGTTATACAGAGAAACTCTGCCTAAAACACCAAAATAACAAATAAAAATTGAAATAAAAATAAAACAAGTTTTAGAAAGTGTGGAAGGGATGCGTGGAGCTTGCTGGCTAGTCACCAACTTAGACTATTTGTGAGTTCCAGGTCTTGGTAAAAGACCCTGTCACAATAAAAAAAATAAAAAAAAAAAAGTGGACAGTCATTAAGAATGACATTTGGTTGACCTCTGTCCTTCACACATGTTAATTAGTTACACCTACATATGTTCAAGGCTGGGGGAAAGAATGAATATCTGTGAGGAAACCTGTATGTATGAAAGTTGCAAGGAAACATAAAAAGTTTAGAGCAGGGCTGGAGTGATGGCTCAGTAGTTAAGAGCATTGCTCTTCTAGATGTCCTGAGTTCAATTCCCAGCAATCACATGGTGGCTCACAATGGGATCTGATGCCCTATTCTGGTGTCTGAAGGCACTACAATGTACTCATATGAATAAAATAAATAAATGTTTAAAAAAGGTTTAGAGCAGTGGAACTATAAAATCAGAATTTAATTTTGGATATAATATTAAAGTGAATCTTGAACCTAGATTGGTTTGGTCTTCAGAGAAAAAGCTTATAGATTCAGCTAACCACAAGGAAAGCCCAGAGCCAATGCTAAACCTGAGTTCGTTTAACAATAAACAAGGAGAGCGAGATTTCCTCTATTTCACGGAATTTAGCTTGAGTGCTTATAAAACAAAGTAAGACTTCAATGCTTTCTTGAAAACAAGACCCTGACTGGCTGTCCATAAAGAACCGGGGAGGAAAAACAATCTGGCAGATAAATTTTCTGAGATAAAAAAAAAAAAAAAAAAGACATTGCTGTTGAAAGCACATTAGAACTGGACATTTTATTTCAATTAAGTATTCTGGCAAATATATACTTAATTTTAAAAGTGATTCTATTTAAAGGTAAAACCATGGGCAAGGGGGAACACAGTAAGAATACAGCACTGTGTTTTCCTAACCAGTTTGCCTTACACAGACTGCATACATTTTTCAATAAAGCAGCAATTCCATTTCATTTTAATTTTCAACATTCTCCATATTTAGTACCAAAATAAATTCTTCACTGCTTACCCACTGCCTATACTATAGTCATCATCCATTAATATCAACCACAACAGCTTTCTAATTCAAAGCATCAAGAGACTTTAAGCAAAATATGTTGCCTGTATGATCAGAAGTAATTGACTTCATAATATTATTTCAAATTTACTCAATACCTAAATTCATCAATGACAGCTCAATTAACAGTGTTGCTTTTAAAAGCAAATGCATTGAAGTAGGAGAGAGAGGAAGTGAGGGTATGTGGGGAGCACTTTAGAAATGTTGGGTCCATGGAGAAAGCTAACAGGAAGGCATGTAGCATTTACTCCTCACTGATGACTAGATGGTTATGTTCAATAGATATGGAATCCTTAATGTTGAACGTAAACCTTTCAGAGAAAAACTAAGAGGGGTGTTTCCCCCTTCTTCAGCTTCCCTGAGGCTGCAGTCCTCAGATGTCCTGCCAGTTCCCATGAGAACTCTGGAACTCTCTCAGGCTGTGAAACAGGCCAGCATACCAAGGAAGGCAGGGAGTGGAATGTTTACATTCTCCCCAACTCCGCCTTTCCCAGGCCCACTTCTCTTACTCTAGGATTCAGGAGACCCAGGCTCCTAGGCAGCAAAGGCCTTTCTGAAGGACAAACAGACTTGGATTATAGTTTACCCCTCCAAAGTACTAACTGCATCTCTGTCCCCACTGCTCAATGCGCATGCACCTGCGCATGCTCACATGCTCAGGACATAAACTAGAACAAGCTCATTTTATTTGTCATATTATATACTGCTTTCTGTTCTTAATTTTCCTAAGTCCTGACTCAGAAGTTTGCTGATATCGATCGAGCAGCCAAGATGTGCCGAGCATTGGACTAAGTACTCATCGTACATTATGTCATTTAATGCTCATGACAGCCAAGGTTAGGTAATGCCACCTCAGGGATTCAAACTCAAGTCTATGTGGTTCAAAGCCTCCCACTAAACCACTACAAATGGCCAGCCGCAGGATGTTGATTAAACATTCACTTTGTATTAAATGATAAAAGTACCTCATGTAGAAGACTACTTAACGACACAGGGAAATCATCACGTTGAAGGTTACAAAGCAGTAAGCACCGTGTAATTACTAGCCAAAATGAAAATTATGCTAATAGCCACATGCATAAAAAATACTGGACTGATAGACACTCAAGTGTAAGCGGATGCTACCCCTGGAAAGCACAGCTTTTCCTGCATCCTTGATTCTCGTTTGAACAACAATAATAAGCTTAGACAAGCCAGTATTGTTTTGTGACTGATGAAGTAGGCAGTAAGTGAGAAAACAGGAAACAGGATCATAAGCATGGATACAGTGGAAAACAGTACCAGTGCTGAATGCAATTGATAACTGCATTTTCAAGTAGAAAAATTAGCCCATGGAGAAAATTAGGATGGAATCTTTATAGAACAGCAGCACGTTTCCCTAAATGTGAAGACCAAACAGGCAAAGGTTGTGGTGTTTGCACTCGCACAGAAAGGAAAAACAAAGCTACGACATTACTCCTGGTGCACAGTCCCCATATCCAACCACACTGTGGTACCAGCACGTGTGCAAAATGCGAGAACACAGCTCCCCTCCCACAACCATGCTTATATGGAGGCCTACAGAATGTCCAGGAAGAAGACCAATGTGGCACATGACAATGTGGCTGACTCTGAGGGATGCTCTGGACAAAGGAAGGCCTAAGCCCAAAGCAAGTGAAGCCTCCCCTCATACTCTTTATGTGAATTTTGAAGGAAGTGCACATCTACTCGAAATAATGTAGGACAGCATAAGAAGTACAATATTACGGTTTTTCTAGTTAAAAACTTGAAAGGACATGATAAGTAATTTAAATGTCTAGTCTGTTTTATTTACCATCGGTGTGAGGAAGTAGAGGTGAGGATGGGGTTAACCCCATCTCCGTATTGGCCTTCTTGCCAGTGACATCAGGATGTCTGTTTCAATTAAATAAACCAACAAAATTCACTGACTCGTTTTGACCTGAGTCTGAAAATCTTTAAAACAAAAAGAACCATGGCTTGGTCCATGTATGTGCTTTCTATCCATCTATTTTTCTCCCTGCCTCTGTCTATTTTTAAAATGTAAAGAATTTAAGTTATGTTATATAAAACAACTTTAAAATAAAAAGTCCTATAGAAAAGTATGTTTGGTTAGCTACCAAAAATTTCTATCAATGTAAAAAATAATAACAAAAAAATGATCTTTGCAACAGAAAGAAGGAAACAGGGAAGCAGTGAAAAGTGACCCTCTCTCAGCTAAGAAGAGCCCTGGTTCTGTGCAAGATAATGACAGCCAGCCAAGAAAGGGACCATCGCAGCGAGGCAGGACCTGCAGCATTGTGGGCCACACAATGGAAACACACTTCACATGGACTCTGAAAGAGATCATGGGTCACCTAACCAGTTAGGAGCAAGCACCAGCCTGCTATCTGTGCTTGAGGCAGTGACAAAGTGATACTTACCAGAGTACACGTAAGGTCTCTGGCACCCTATTCCCCAGGGCGACCATAGCCTTCATGGTGGACAGGGCAAACTGAGAGGATGGCTGACACACCGTCCCCCTTGATCCAATGTCCTCTCTTCCATCAAGAGTAGTAAACAGCAGTTACAACAGAGTCAAAGATACCACAATATTCTCGATCTAGCCTTGAAAACTGTGTGCTCATCCAAGAGACCTGAGCCTAAACAGCAACTGGAGCCATAGGCAAACGAGGTGGAACTTGAGAGACCACAGCTCCGTCAGCTCTGGTAGTGAAACAAGTTTCAAGCAGTTGGGAAGAAGAACAGAAACAAGGGGAAAAGGACACTTAAAAAAAAATCACTGTTTTCTCCTTAAGGCCAGGAAGGCACCAGGGATCCACTCCAGCAGCTAAGCCAGCATTGAGGTAGGCACAGAATACCCACCGGAAGTGAGAACAGCTTGCATTCTGACATCAATGGAGTAAGAATTGCTGAGAAAAGAGATGAAGAGTGAAAACCAAAGGGTAAAGGAAGGAAAAGAAAAGAGCAGAGAGAGAAAATAATGTTAGAAAGACAGAAAGGAAGGAAGGAAGGAGCTTATGTTTATGAAGCAGGGGATAATTGCTGCTATCAATATCTCTTTCAGTCTCTAAATGAAGAGAGGCATTATAAATCCATCTAGATTAAATGATGAGAGGCATTATAAATCCATCTAGACTCAGCGATTTTGCTGCCATTTTCTCCTTGGAAATCTATGGCTAACTACCACAAAAAATCAGGAAAACTGAAAAGCAGCAACATGACTCATCCTGTCTTTCATCTTCAAAATCCTTACATGCTGTGGAGTTCACACTGCGCGCTGCTCTTCTTCATACTCCTGCCGGCAAGCAAACTCCACCGCGGGGAAACTGGAGAGAAATGCAGAAAAGCACCTGGCCAAAGGTACAGAGTGAATCATCTGGATGGATTCGGATTCCTGGAGGCATAGTTCACAATTTAGTGAGGAGAAAAATGGGGGGAAACAAATAACAGACCTCATATATGAGAAAAGGATTTAGACACATAGATCTAGAGAGAAAGAAGAGAGGCAGAATTTCTAATTATAACCATCTAAAAACTTCCAAGATGGTCTTTGATCATAAGTCATAAGCAGAGGTGGGGAAGATGGAGTTCACTGTCAGCTTTCAGGAGTGGGGAGATTGGGAAATTACAGCTGGTTACAGCTGAACTGGGGGTGTGGAGCTCAATGATGCAAACCTTGCCTAGCATGGGAAAGCCAAGTTTACTGCCCAGCTGGGGTGGATAGGCAAAATCATTTCATAAAAGAAGTCAAGTTTAAAAGTCAGCATCAGCAATAAATGAGATATGTAGCAATCCCGGTTCTTGGTCAGCACAAGGACTCAACTGTGGGTCACAAGGCTCAGAAGTGAGACATGACCTTTCATATTAGGTCCTTATGTTCACTGATCTTCTAAGTAAAACAAATCTCTGATGTCAGAAAGATTAAACTTTCAGAACTTCAACTTAAGAATATTGGTGCAAACTAATCCCTCAAGATGAAAGAGGTAGTGTGTGTGTGTGTGTGTATAGGAACTCTGGTCCAGGACTTTAGTCATATGGGGGAAGACCAGTGTCCAGCAATAGAAATCTATCTGAGGCTGGGGATTTAGCTCAGTGGTAGAGCGCTTACCTAGGAAGCGCAAGGCCCTGGGTTCGGTCCCCAGCTCCGGAAAAAAAAAAAAAAAAAGAACCAAAAAAAAGAAATCTATCTGAGTCCCCATTATGGCCCAGAAACTCTGTAGGAAAACTATACATTTGTCTGTCATTGCTGTTAGACTATGATTAGGGATACCTGGACAATAGCCGAATCTTGGATTCTTTAGTAAGATCATATTTTTAGAGCAAGATTCCTTTGCGATTTAGAAATTAAAAATGCTATCCTCATTTACATAGCAAAACCAAGGCCAACCAGACTCAAAGAAGAAAGGAAAAAAGTGAAGAAATTAATTCTTCCTGAGTGCAAAATTACTTAGTTTCTTGTCCCAAAGGTCACAGGCATGCCCCTTATCTTGATTTTAATGTAGCTGAGAACAGAACGGAGAGCAACTCAGGCCTGCATTAGATGTGCGAGCTTGTGCCTCCCGCCTGAGCTACTGGCTGCACTACTCCATGCGAGGAGCTGAAGCAATCAGAACCATGGCACCACACAAATCAAAGAAGGGGCACTATGAACATACAACCATACACACAAAACATATAAGGCAGAGACTTCCAGCGCGCTAGCTGCACACAGGACTATCTAACCCACACAGGCCCACATCCATTCTAATCAAAGCCGGGTTCCCTTTCAGTTGCTGAATGAAGGTTGCAATGTGATGGTCTCCCTTCTATCTATCATTCCTCCCCCTCCCGTTGCTGTGTTCTTATTAAAGGTAAGTCAGAGATTTAGAGGGGTGGGAATCTGGCCTGGAAGGTAAAATAGGTTTCTAACTAGACACTCCCTCTCTGGACCCCAGTGAACCTCAGACAACCTAGAAGGGCTTGGCTCAGAAACAACAGCCAGACAAGAAGGCCCATGATACACTTAGGCCAAGTGAGCATGTCACTCATTTGTTTATTTCCAATTTGTGTGGACTGTCGTGAGACGATTGGAACATTATAAACCCCAGCATGGGCCAGCAGGGCATCTTCAGGGGCTATTGAACTTCTGTCATGTAGAGCCATAAAATAATGGGGAACTCAAGCTAAAAAATTAAGTTATCCTGTACTGCTTGAGCAAATCCTTTTGCTATTTTTAGAGAGAACAAATAAAAAGTACCGCACAACCCCAATTCTAAAGACAAGAGAATAAGCCACATCACCACTGAGCATCAAGTCTCTGGCGGCAGCGTGTCAGGTGGACAGGGCATTGACTTCATCAAGCCTCAGACATCCTGCAGCCAATTGGATGGAGGACTAAGTTAATCAATTTAATGCATAAACAGAAGACATTTACCCTGCCTGTCTCTAAGCCCTTGGCTTGCAGTGCTGTCAGTCATCACATGCCCATGGTACCCCGGAATCAGAGCACGAGGATCATAATAAGCACAAGGAAAGGAAACACAGCTGGCAAGAAGCCACTGCCCACCGTAAACTACGCATTCTCTATGCACCCTCTTTGTGCAGATGCTCCCACAGGCTAGGAGCCATCTCCTCCCTCAAGACTCAGGACAACCCAAACCTGACTCTTGGCATCAGACAGATGCTGGTTCCATGCTGGTTGTCTAGGTAAGACTTGGAAACTACAATACAAAATGAACATGGACTATCAAGAGGACAGGGAGCACTAGAATAGGGAGAGGTTCTTAAAAGAAAATCGAATGTGAGAGAGGCAAGAAACTGTGAAAGGTCAAGCTTTTGAGAGGTCTTACACAGAGCAGAGAAGTAAGGGAGACTGAAAACGGAAACAGGCTCATTTAAAATTATGGTAATTTATATACAGCTCCTTTTCGGGCTTTTGTGTTCACTTAAGAGAGTTAGATTCTATTCGGCAGGCAATCAGGTAACACCAGAGTGGGTGGCACATCAGGATTGTGCACTGAGAAAGCAACTGGCACAGGAGGGTGAAAGATAGCACAGTACGAGCTGTTGCAGGAAAATGAGTTAAGGCAGAGCTGCAATAATTAAAAAGAGGGATTAGGAGCTGCTCACTGGGAAATCCAGGGGACGAAGGCTACCGAAAGCAGTCTGATGAAACCTGGAGCCGAGAAGCTGGCTTAAAGGCCAGGGAACTGCTGATTTTGGGGAACATTGGGTGGTAGTAACATTAAGAAAGACCAGTAACCAAGTGAAGGCCACTTACAGGTACTAAAAACGTCATATTGAATCCATGAGCTGCATTTTGGACAGGACAGGTGCCCACTGGCTGCAGGAATTGCTACTTAGGTAACCACTAGCCAGCAGCTAGAAGGGAGGCTTCAGGCAGACCAAGAAGGAAGGTGTGAAAACAGTCATAAGTCAGTCAGCAGTATGTGTGGCCAACCAGGGCTCGAGTACATAAGGTCACCCGGCAGGTAAGACCTCTGTGATCTGTGGCAGATAACTGTAATCTGCACAATTCACATTAATATTTATCAAATACTGCCAAGACCCACTTTTCTGTTATCTAACCTGTTATTCAAATTGGCCCTCATTCAATTTGCACATGTTGAGGTCATCTTATCCCAGTTAGGTTATGGGAAAGTTTTAATAGATGTCGTATTTATTTTTATTTCACCTCAAAGAAGGAAAGCAGCATCTGTGTTGTCCTCTTTTAAAGTATTAGCTCACGAGGAGGTGCATGTAAGGCTCTGTCCCCAATGTCTGAGGTAAGCTTTGGAGTATCAGCTGTACAGTAACAGTAAATTGATCTCATTATGCTGTTTTGTAACTGGCTAACCAGAGTATACATGACCAGCTATTATTTTCAGAATATTATATGCTCATCAGCACAGCTGGACTCATTCCAGCCCATCTACCAAGCCAGAAGAGGTGAGAAAGCAAGGTGACAGACAGACAGACAGACAGTCACACATGCTGACAAAGAGGCAATCAAAGACAAAACTCTGACATCCAATGGGAACAAAAGGAAAAGCTAGAGTTCATATAAGGCTCACAATAAGTATATAAAATACTGGCAAAGTACTAACCAATAATGATTTCCCCCAGGGTGTCCTATTTCAAATGCTGCTGATGATCAAGGAGGAAAGCCTTGTGACAGAGATGGCCACAAGACAACGTAGCCTCCTGTGGTGGATGCCCGCACTCATCCTTTAAAGGGAGGTAGGTTGAGCCTACTGACAAATGTGGGGAAGTCTGTGGATTGTTCTTCAACTGTCCCTGGTTTGGAGGAAGGCTAGGCTTGCTATCTAGAAGGATGACAAAGCACTAGTACAAATTATAGGAATAAACCATGCTAGCAGAGGACCAGACTCTACTCCATGAATTATGGTGAGAAACAATCTCATTATTGAAGTAAATATCAAGAAACCAGACATCAGCCAACAGGGAGATGACCAGACACGAGAAGCAAACATAGTTCCGTCTGTCTTAGTTCCCAGAGCTGCTGTAACAGGACAGGCCGAGAACAACAGAAATGCACTCCCCCTCAGTCTGGAGCTTTAAGCTGGTGTCAAGGCATAAGCAGTCATTATCCCCACAGGAAGTCCCACAGGAGTATCCTTCCTTGGGTCCTCAAGTTTCTAGAGGCTGTAAGCAACCACTGCCCTCCCCAGGTCTCACACCAACTCTGCTCTCCACCTCCACTGTCATACAGTCACCTCCTTCCTATGATGAAACCCACTTACCACAGTATGATTTCACTTAAATGTACTCAACTATATCTGCAAAAGATGCTATTTGTTATCAGATCACATGCTAAGACAGCAGATAGATGGGGATACTCAACTCCACTATGCAAACATCATTGAATATCAGAATAGGCTCGCTCAGTAAAAGGGTTTTGATTTCAGAGCTTCAATTCTCAGATAAAAAGCTGGGTTCAGTAGTGTGCACCTGTAAATCTCAGTGCTAGACAGGTGGAGACAAAGATCTCTGGGATTTGTGGGCCAGCCAATCTATCCCAATGTGTAAGTTCCAGGTTCAGGAAGAGTCTATATTTCTAAAATAGTCAAGAATCTACTGAATAATATTACTTGAGCTCTAACCTCCATTTACACTGATACAGACACACAGAAGAGCGGGGAGAGGAGAACACCAACACTTGTCCAAGCTGGCCACCTGCCTGGGATGTAATGCTCTGTTTTAGGCACACCTAAGTATGTGCCATAGGAATAAAAGTAAACGAGGCTATCCTAGCTAGAAATTAAATAATTTGTTATAGTAAAAAGCAAAAACCGCTATTCAGATTTTCAAATGTACAAATGTATAATTGTATTATATAGACATAGCACTAAAGGATCACTTCTATGACACATAGAAGGAATCAACAGATTTTATCCTCAAAACCAACAGATACTTTTACATTCTATCCTGACACATGTATGGATTATTGACACTGTAGCGTCACGGCAGTGGCGAGCACAATCACCCGAGCACAATCAAAGGAGGCTTCAGAAAGTCGGTGTTCTAAAATGAGGCTCACTATCTCTGAATGTGTTCTGTTAACAATATGAACTTCTTCTTTACAAAAAATAGTAAACACATCAATATCCCTGCAGAGTCAGTTACAGCAAATGAAACTGTGGAGAGAAAAGACAGGCAGGTTTCTTCCCCTAATCTGGCCCGAGTCCTGCCTTACACCCTTTAACAGCACAAGATGTTCTGTACACTGTCATCGAACTTGAGCTCCAAAGGGCCTATTCTCTGTAAACCCAGAGGTATAGGAAGTTGGGGGATCTGCAACTCAGCACATTTTACAGGAGTTTTGGCACATAACGGTTATTTTTAAAATGGGGGAGGGCCTGTGCTCTCCCTACCCCCAAGCACAGCTGAGCTGATTCAGCACAAATCTCCCCCAAAATAAAACCTCAGTTTGCAGAAAGTAAGTGTGGAAAGTTCCAGCTCCTAGGACAACATTCCAGAAACCTAACATTACAGACTGGAAGAGGACAGCTTGGGAAAAGACCACTGCAAACCACACTGCAAAGGTAAGAACTTCCACCAGAAAACTGTGAGCACCCTGGGAATCCAATAAAGAAAGTTTTTAATAATAACCAGAGTAACACAAAAGTATCAGTGAGAGATGGGAGCATCTTGAGGATTCTCATAGATAATACATCATTTCCCACAGGTGAGCACACAGAAATTTCCAGGACTGTAGTTGAAAATTCTAGTTTCTTAATTTAACTTAGAGATGCTTTTGAAGAGGATATTATAATATAAATCACACAAATAAGAGACTACGCCAAAGAGCTGTGTACTCAGCTCCACACACTGATGCTCCCCAGACAACGGGGTTCTTTGCACAATCTGCAGACCAAAGAAGAAAACAAGAGCTCATTAATATAAAGAGCATTTAGGTAGCAATGGGAAGAAAGCCACCTTGCCCAGCTTCCAGAAACAGGCAACTCCACGGCCATTTTTGCTAACCATCTGTCACCAAACAGGGGGGTGATTGGCTTCAGGGACAAACAGGTTCACTGCTGTAAACTACAAGGTGAAGCACATCTACAATAGGCTTTGGTGTCCAATGTATACTGGCCTAATCCCCTCACGCTCAACAGAGAATCTCCTGCTAGACAAAGACACATCTAAAGTTATGTCATTCAAAGCCCCTCCTCATTTAGAGAGAGTATCTCCAGTCACTTGTTCAAATATTTACAGCCACACTGATGGTAACAGCTGGCACTGGAAGCCAAGGACAGCCACATCATATAAACCTGTCAATTTAAATCACAATGCATTTGAAACTTTAGAGCCTGTTCTGATCATTAATATAAAGGACTTTCCCATAGTGTGAATGAATCAAAGTAACATGAAGTGGAAAATGTGGAAATGACAAAAGAAATGTTTTTAAAACCCAAACTAAGACACATCAAAGGCATAAACAAGAATTCCACCCTGCTGGCTGGGCCTGCTTCACAGTCAGCACAGCTACCTGAGTAACACTCTCAACAACCAGCCAGAGAGGCGGAGGCCTTTTCTCAGGAAAACTCTCTGCCTTTGAGGAACTTACTCTGGCTGAATGAAAAATAGCGCCTCTCAAGAATACAACCTCTGGTGCCTTCAGACATCTGTTCCTGCTCAGTGAACAAGCATCTACAGCCCTCACCCCTGTGGGCCAAGGTGGGTTTGGTGGTTGGTGGTGGTGGTGGTGGTGGTGGTGGTGTGTGTGTGTGTGTGTGTGTGTGTGTGTGTGTGTGTGTGTCTCGGGGGTGATGGTGGTGGTGGTGGTGGTGGTGGGGTGTGTGTGTGTGGGTGTGTGTGTGTGTGTGTGTGTGGGTGTGTGTGTGTGTGTGTGTGTGTGTGTGTGTGTGTCGGGGGTGATGGTGGTGGTGGTGGTGACTATATCTGTCCCTCTTCACTCTGCTGCTGCTATGCCAAAGAAGGAGTGAGAAGGAGAAATACAACTTAACCACCATCCTGACCATGTTGCTTCCGCTTCTTGCCTGTGGGATGGTGAAAAGTATGTAATATGACTGTGTTCTATGAAGAACAGAAGGCGCCCAGACAGGGACATCTGAGACTGATGAGATGATGTCTGGGGGGCTGCGAGCACTCGGAAGGCAGATACATGGTGCTGTCGCTACTTCTTCAAAGCTGTAGGCTGGAACGGGGCAGCCGAACAATCAACTTCTTGGAGCATGGAAAAGGCATGTTATACATAGAAGTTGACACTATCCCAAAGTACAACGGCTCATTGACTCTGGGAATCAGATTCTTCTAGATGGGTCTTTACTTGAATATAACAATTAAAGTGAAAAAGGACAGTAAAGTAATTTTTATTGTTTTCAGGGATTTTACTTGTAAAAATGGGACCATTTTATATATATACTTTTCAGGATGTAGGTAAAAATAAAACATGCAAAGACAACCTTAAGAATTCAATGCCTACTATGAAAAGAAAGCTCAACTAACAGTGGCTGTAACCAGTAAAAATAAACATGAACAAAAAGGGTTATATATGCCTTTAAGTATAGCGGTTTGGAGGCTAATGAACGTGAGCTCAAGAACAGCCTGTCTGATAACCAGTGTGAGTCCAGCCAGGGCTGCATGGTGAGACTTTATCTCAAAACAAACAACAACAAAAAAATACCATAACAGTCAACAAACAAGCAGAAAACCTAGGTCATACATGAAATGCTTTTAAAAGGCAGAATGAAGTGAAAGTCATACAAAACTAGTCACAAAATGAGGAAATGAAAGTTCATAAAACCTGCTTAGATATTTTAAATATTTAACCAGTAGGAGGAAGGAGGGTAAGAACAAGCAGGTGGTCAGCCTCGCTCACACACAAGTACCCAGACATAACTACGGACTGCACTAGCTATATCTAGATGTCTCTGGGCTTACTGAAAGGGGTGCCATCTTGGCTAAGCACATTGGCTTAAGCTGGTCAAGTGAGTGACTTCAACTTCCCCTCTTCTATGTTCTTATGTTGGGTACACACTTATCTTTACGAATTGAACTCAGTGCCTTTGAAGTTAACTGTCTTAATAAAAATTGACTGAGCACCTATGGTGTACCCCAACTCTATCATACACTAAGATGGTATGCCTTAATGAACATAATAAAGTAAATTTAGTAAGAGAGATAGCTATTTACACGTAGTTTCCCAATTACATTCCTGTAAACTATGAAACGTGTGCATAGTAAATTACAGGAAATGGGGAAAAGCCAAGAAAGATTTTCTTAAAGTCAAATTTAACCCATATCTTAAAATGGCAAACAGCAATAAACAGAAAGGGGAAAGGAAGCAAATAAGAAGGCTGCACAAAGTGAAAGAAAATCCTGAGGTGGGAAGGGAACAGGATGCATTTCAGACTAGAGAGCTGCTGGGAGCCAGGAGACAGGCTGTGGAGAGCTAACTCGCTCTGAGGAAGTATCCAGAAGCACATCAGCTGACACAATGGAAGCAGGGCCACAGAGCAATGGAAGGCAAGATCATTAGGCAAAAGCAGAGCATGGTGTGAAGGGCACAGATGAGGGCCTATTCCTGAGCTTTACATGGAAAGAGAGACAGGAAAAGGAAGCAAGGATACTGCAGGATGCTCCGGGCAAGGACCCAGGTTCAAGTCTCAGCAATGTGCAAGCTCCCTAATGGCTGTCACTCTGGTGTCAGGTTATCAATCTGATATGCTCTTAGGCCTCTGTAGGTACCAGATTTCCAAATAATTCAGCAAACACAAATGACATTTTCAAGAATTTAAAGAATTAAGGAAGAAATGTCTACAAGAGTCAAAGCTGCAAGTGCAATGCTCGCTGCACAAGAGAATGCAATGAAGACAAAGGAAAGTTCAGACCACAATTACAGATTCAACCAATCATGGGCTACAAATACATGGAAAAAAGAAGTGGGTCTAATTTAAGTACGTGCAGTGCTGTCTTTGCTAATACTTCCTCGGGAATATTATAATGTGCCATAGTCTTTGCATTTAACTTGGGAGTATCCTTGCAAAATAGTTTGAATCATCTCTAGACCTGATCATGGATGGAACCTCTGAAGTAATGAGTCAAAATATACTGCTTTTCTCTTTAAGTTATTTATATTAGAAATTCTGTTGCACTGACAAAGGACTGACACAAAAAGATAATTAATTCCCAGATAACTAGGCAAGAACCGCCAACATGTCTAATACAAGGCAATAGATCAATTATGGGTATGCCTGAGTGGGCATACAGAGAGACTTTTCCAGCTTTGCACCCCAAAAGTACAAGCTTTGGAAAAGAAGATTCTTTTTAAAAGATTTTATTTCTTATTTTATGTATGAGTTCACTTTCACTGTCTTCGGACATAGCAGAAGAGGGCAACAGATCCCATTACAGAGGGTTGTGAGCCACTATGTGGTTGCTGGGAATTGAACTCCAGACCTCCTTAGGAGTAGTCAGTGCTCTTAACCACTGAGCCATGTCTGTAGTCCTGGAAAAGTGGATTCTTAAAAGAATGCAACAACTTAAAGAACAATCTGGAAATGAAATAACCCTCAATGAAGGATTTATATCCCCATAATTCTAAAATGTCCTTAAGAATCCAGAAAAAAGAAGCTTAATTTGAAGAGCTAAGTTAATTCACAGAACAAATTTCAATGGCATAAAAATGAAACAAAGTCACCCGTTAGTTTACAAATGAGTCTCATCCACAGATTTATTAAAAGAAACGAGGCCTCTGCTGCTGAAAGCCTGCAAAGAGCAACTACTGCCAGCCAGTGTGTGTCGTGAGCTCAGGCTCCTTGCAGTTCTAGCTCCTCCACCATTTTGACCCTCAATTATTCAAACAAGTTCCAACTTTGAACACAATGGTTCCCATGGTGATGGAATTCTGCAATTAAGGGACAAGAGTTGTAGGAATGATTCATGTCACTCGTAAATGCTGGGTGACAAGAGAGAAAATACTGGAACCCAGCATTATATACTCTAAGGAAACTCCCAATGAAGACCAGTTATTTTACCTGCCGAAAACAAATGATTGAGATGTGCACTCTCCTATCTTATATAAGCTGTTCTTCAAGGAGAAAGGTGGAAAGGGGCTATACAAACAGACAGACAGGCAGGCAGACAGGCTGGCAGGCAGACAGGCAGACAGGGAAGGAGGGAGGGGAGAGAGAGAAACAGAGACAAAGGGAGAGCAGTTTCTGCTAGTAGTAGTAGGTAGCTATAATGACTCCTTTAAGAAGTCATCATCTTAGACCTGGAGGATATCATCCAGGAAAGCTTTAAAGAAACAGACAGACAGACAAGCAGACAGCTAGAATTATCATCATTTCTATTTCATGATAAGCCTTTGAAGAAATCAGCAGGAAAGGTATTTATCATGAATATTCGTTAGTTAGTAGTGGGGGGAAGGCAAGTGATGAACAGGGCAAGGGGAGGAGGCGGTGACACAAGCATTCTCCAAGCTAACATCCTGATCCCCAGCTCAGCAGTCAGCACATCAACCAAAGTCAATAGACGCAACAACAAAACACACAGAAAAACAATGTAGTCATGACAGATACCAACCAGTTGTATAGCAATTCATTTCTCATGACATGAAAGCCAGAAATCAATCTAAAAGGGCAGGGATCCACCAGATTCGAGACAAAAATAACTCTTATTAAGCAAACCAAACCTTGCACCTTCCTGACATCTGGACCAACGTGAAAGACTTTATCACCTTTTTTTTGTAGCACTGCTCTGGGAAAGGAGAGGCGAATACAACCCTAGTGTACAAATAATGAAAGCCAGTCCTGGGAGAAGTAGCCTTACTGCAGCTGCGTGGCCCACATCCAGAGGGAAACCTATGTGAATGGATTTAAATCAATGTAGATGTTCACAATGGAAGAGGGGCCATCAAAACCAATAAAACACTTCAGGGTTTTACCTTCCATCTTAATTCTCCACATTCTAGACATCTCTTAAAGATGCCATTAGTGCTGACTCTCTGGGAAGGAGGCAGGGAAGAGGACTGTATCGCCATATCTTCCTTAACCTGTGACAGGCTGCCCTAATCAGCTTTCATGCACACAGGCACACATGCTCCTCACGGAAGCTCCTAATCACCATGTGCCGTGCTGCAGAGGTCTGAAGGGAATTGGCAGAAATGTGCAATGATGTGCTAGCCACCTCCGAGGCAGCCACTGCCCTGCCTGCTCCCAGACAGCAGAGCTCATGGGTGCTGACTGCTGTAACTGACAGGCCTAGAAGACAGGCAAGTGGTTTCAGGTGGTGAGTCAGGAAAAGTGGTTTGCGTCAGGAATGCTCCAGCCCAGCAGAGATGAGATGCACCCAGCTCTCTATGAGAGGATAAAGTATTCATCATTTACACAATGTCACTGTGGGGGACAAAGCTTGGTATCAGCACAAACAGAATCTAATCAACTCTGTTGCACAGGAACCAGTAAATGAGGCTTCTCCCACTAAGAAGGCACCTAATTGCTTAAGAATTGACATCAAATCTGACACTTGAGGTCAGTCCTTTAGTCCTATGATAGAGGACTTTACAGTGTCCTGGCATACAGTCCTAGAGAGCATAGCCCTGGCTAGCCCCTCAGGACTATTCAGCAGCAGCTGCAATAAGCTGTGATCTATGCGTCCAGGGATGAAACACAAACACAGCAGGCTCATACTCAGGAGACTAGCGAGTGCCATAATATAGGCACAGACCCTGCCACACAAACCAAACATGTGCTGTCATTTTGCTGGGTTCCTGTGTGGGTTCCTTTGAAATCCACGGAACATCTTGGTTGTCTCTATGCAACTGTTTATGAGCCAGTAAGTGAATGATATGATATAAGTGGGTAAGATAGAGATGTTAGACATTACATCAGATAACAGGGATCAGGAAATTGAAAGAGACTTAAAGCCATCACTGGCACTACACTTCATGAATGAGTACAGCACTCTGTCAAGTTTTATACAGTGACAAATGAGCCTATTCTCTGAAGGAACCTGAGCAGATTTAATACTCATTTTAGGGAATCCAGTCTGGCTTCCTTTTTTTTAAAACTTGAAAATTAGCCATTTCACTTTACATCCATCTTCAAAGTGCCTTGCTATGACTTACTGTGCTACTTACTATGATACATAACAAATCTACTTACCTAGTTTGTTTCCGTAAGATGTAGACTGGGCTGACCTTGACCTTGCTATGTAGCTGAAGCTGGTCTTGAGTTTTTTACTTCCCTGCCTCATCATCTCAAATGCTAGGATTGCAGGCTTGAGACACCATGCACAGACAAGTGTCTATATTTATAATACATTATTTTGACATTTATTCAAAAGCTACAGGTTCTTTGGTATGAGAGCACATGTTTGTAATGCCAAAACCTGGGAGGTGGAGGCAAGAGCTCAGGAGAGTTTTGCTACACTGCTTGATTGAAACACTTCATCCTGACTGTGGGTAGGAATGTGTGCATTGCACACCAAAGGAGAGAGTAAACCTGTCAAAACACCATCAGTGTAGGGGAGGAGCAAATAACATGGGTTGAATATTTAAGACCACACCAAAAACGACTGTGCTGTTCTGAAGTACTAGAGGATTTGCAAGATACTGCCATATAAAAAAATCAACTCAGAATGTGAACGTTCTTGAATCCCACACTATAGCAAGCTTCCCAGTTCTTTCCCAAGCCGGCTGCCTTTGCTGCCATTGCAGGAGCACTGCATTTCGTTCTTTGAGCATCTACCTAGATCACAAATGGTTTTGGACTTTGGAATAAGACGTCAGAAAAAATAAAGGTATGTTTAATAGTTCATCATTCATAACCCTTGTAGCATATTGCCATAAATAATAATCTTAAGACACACACTCTAGGTCTCTGAGTCCATAGACTGCAAAGTCGACACACCTAGCAGCAAGCAGTCTTCACACAATGATTTCCAGGTAAAGTCCCTATTGTTCCAGTAGCTGAAACAGAGGCTACTGGGAGGTAGCGCCCATGTACATGCATTTCCTTAACAGAGGGGAATCCAACTTCCCTCTCCCGTAGTCATCAACTTTCCCCCAGTTCTACCTTTCATGGCTCTGAACTTATAATGGAGGTGGCTAGAGAGAACAGGAGAGCCAACTGAATACAGCATGGGGCAATATGCAGTTACGAAAACTGGAACTGAGCCTGGAACCTGCCGTGAAAACACTGACAATCAAACTGTGGTCAGAGCCCCAATTTTAAACCTCGCCTAAGGGGTACCACTTGCCTCTCTTCATATCCAAGTAATTGTCATCTACTGCTAGAAGGCCTAGTAAAGACCCAGTTAAAAACCATGGCTTCTAAAGCACCTGCCTCAGTCCAAACATGTGCTAATGGATGCTAGTTATTTACCTTCTTCCCAATGAGCTTTTTGCGAAGGAATTCCCGGGCCTCAAACATGTAGGGGATGTCATACAGGGGCCGGAGCTTCTTATTCTTATCCTGCAAGCAAAGTAGAATATACTATTAGGAATGAAAACATTAACATAGGCACTACTGCACCACACAGAAGCATCACAAATGTTAACCAAGTACTAGATCCTTATACTGGTTACTAAATAGTTGGTTGAAATGCTTTATTGGGAGAAGACCTTTTTCTCAAGTCACAGGCTCAAAAGGAGTGACCTAAGTTGGAAACAAGCAATATGGAAGAAATTCAGTATTCACTGGAAACCCAATGGACACATGGACACATGCGCACTCCCCCACACACAATATATCTAATATCAAAACCTCAATTGAGCACTTACCAACTATTAACTATCTATACAGGTTACCTAATATGCATACATCCTAGACACAGGACAAAACCTAACATAGTAACAACTGAGATCCTCAATACAAAGGAGCAACACAAAGCAGTTTTGAATAAATACAAACTAATGTACAAGAATTCAGAGAAACAGAAAGGAAGAAAAGTTTCACCCAGTAAATTTCACTGACATATAGTATTTAATGTATTTGCAGGACAGGGAAAATAACTAGTGTGAAAACTAGAATTAGAAAAAAAAAAAAAAAAAAACAGAACAAGAGACAGAAAGGAATATATTTCAATATCCACTAGTTGGCTCACTGTCGTATGTACCCTAGACTTCCCCTCTATGGTTGCTCTAAACCCCAGTCCTCTGCAGATAATAAGTAAGTCTTGAGGAAGGAGACAGGAGTAGGAATGGATAGAACTTAAGAGCTATGAGAATATTTTGGAAAAAGGCATTATAAATGGGTAGAAATCCAACCCTGAGTCAGGATGACAGGACTAAGAAGTCCAGAGCTGCCTGCCTTTGTCGGGTGTGAAAACATGAGGAATGTTCTTAAGAGAGCACATCCAGAGAGTCCAACCTGATTTCTTAAGAGAGTGTTTGGGTAGTCTGCTATGACTACCCAATATTAAGGAAGAGAGAAATGAAGTAGGTGTTTCCTCTCATACGCTGACTGAGCTTTGATGTATTGAACACGAGGCTTAAGTTCCAAAGCAACAAATTTCTTTTGTCCAGTAACTCTATAATACCTTGCTATTAATATATACCCTGATTAAGTATGCTAGAAGAACATGAATGCATGTATAGAATTAAGGGTCTCCAAGACCCATATAGTATCTGGGAAAAAAGTATATGGAGGAGAAAAGCAGAAACAACTTCCTATCATATATGTAATCCAGTGATTTCCATCTCCCATGGCTGGCTAATTTAGTCCTAATTTAGTCCATATATTTTGTATCTGACAAAGTGATATGACTCTGTCTAATCTGTGTAATACTTAGGGAAGGTATTTGTAATTTATTTTTTCTCTTAAACAGCTTTCAAGTAAGGAACCTTCATCATTATAATGCTACATTCAAAACTCATCCTGAAGTCAATATTAAGGAAGAGAGAAATGAAGTAGGTGTTTCCTCTCATACGCTGACTGAGCTTTGATGTATTGAACACATAATAAGACATTTCAATTCAGTGCTATGACCAAGAGGATCTCTTATGAGAAAGTAAACAATTCTTTGAGTAACAAGGGATTCTGAGCTTCACATTCATCATCTCAGGGTCATTTATGTCCTCTGGGAAACTGAAAAGAGGAATTACTGTTCCAGGACTCTCCCAGGAAGAGAAGGCACATCTTTTCACAGATCACACGTAGGAATCTACTACACAAAGCAGAAAGAGCATGGGTGTCCAAGGTCAGAACAAAGTCCTGAGACATCAAGACCTCTGTGTATGTTTGCGTATGACCCTAAACATGAGAATACTACAAAACAAGAGAAGAAAAACTGGAGTATAGTGGGAGTGTCCAGTCAACAAAAATGCTGTGTATTACAAAAAGATGTATTGTAGATATTTTATAAATGTCTTGGAAACTAGGTGTAATCAAGGAACCACAAATTAAGATGATGTTATGTAGAAGTAAACAATCCTTGTAAGTTACAGGAACTGAATTTAACAAAGCTCAAACCCCTTCTTGAGGTTAAAGAAATCATAAACAATTCCTAGACCGGAGACGCCCCACCTTCCAACCCCCCTCCACACCTATCAAGTAACCTGTATAATGCAGAGGTGTGGGACCCAGCTTCTATCTGTAATCACTCATGCTAGGGTGGGCTTCTACACAGTGTAGTGACCTTTGAGCAATCATGCCCTGTAAAGAACCCCACCTACTCTTGTAACTCCAGTAAACTTACTGGTTTGCCAAGACAATCTGTGGGGAATCAATGTTTGCCACCAAAGAGTTACCAGAAACATCCTGGTAAGAGTACCTGGTGGCACAGGAGACTTTCTGACAGATTTTACTTACCAGTAATGGCAGGATTCTGCTTTGTTTCTCAGTAAGGAGACTTAAAACAAAAGCCTGGCACATGCCAGGAAAGCCCTAGTGAACTACATCTAGTTCCAACAGGATTTTTAATAAAGACAAAATCAATGGTTATCAGAATCAGCCGCCAGGAATAAAAAGAACCAATGGATTCACACTCACCAAGCAAGAGGAAAAAATCTATTTACCAAAAGTATCAGTGTGATTACAGAAGCCTGAGTGAACAAAAAGGTTTAAATTAATTGAACAGAACAACGATGCTTACCAGGCACAGCTTTACGCCATGTCACAACACCTGATTTCCCAGCCTGATCTACGTACCCTGAAACTCTTCCACATGGCAATTAGAAAATGACAGTTGACTGAAACTCTACAACTGAAAATGGAAGGCAAGGCGTATATCTCCAGAAGCATCCCAAAGAAGGCCACAGGGTGATACATACATATGTGTGGCAAATGGTTACGTAAACAAGAATACTATTTGAAGTTAGTCTTTCTGGGATGGACTGATGTAAAATCCCCTCAAAAGAGGGAAAGTGAGGAAACAGTGCACCAGCAAACACCCAAATGACAATAGGGCAAATTCACAGTCTGATTATATGTCTCTCAGGAAGCTCGGAAGAACACAAAGCACAAGGCAAACAGTGATCTTGTTACTCTAACCCTTCGGAGCTAGGAGCTATTGACATCTACAAACATCTTACAAGAGAGATATTAGAAGTCCCAAAGAAGCCACAAAATAAAAGCAATTCTTCCAAATTACCAGGTACATAAAAGTCTTTGAAATCTCGAAGAGGCAATTGAGGTATGGAATGTATTCTGGGGAAACAGGACTGCTGCTGAATCTTCCTGCTAAAAGGGACTGTCTAGTTTAGATTCTAATTTACATGGAAATATTTTTTTTTCAAAATAAAAATAGAAGAGAATGCTTGCTTTATCTGGTGGGCGGATAATACACAAACCAATATGGGCTGTAATCACCATTCCTCCTGAGAACTGACACTATGTGCATGCCGGGCAATGACTCACATTACAGACGGAAGAGATAACTACAGTCATCTGTCCCTCTCCTTAAGCAAGAGGCCCAACACCCACAACTCGGCATATGAAGACACATCTGGCCTTTTGACGGGAGGCACTTTAGGCTGGTAGACAAAACTGGCAAGTGTGGGGTCAAAGATCTTTTGAAGAACAAAAAGGAGACCTCCTGTCAAATCCTTGCTTCCAGGCTTTTTCTAGCCTGCCCCTAAAGGCTGTAGCCATAAAATATAATGACCCTGAAAAAGTACAGTGCTTCTTAAGGTTCAACAGATACACATTATGGGTCTAGGGATAAGGAAATGGTGGCTAAGTGTGTTCTAGTAAGACTTTTAAAGTTCTCTATCAAATAGACAGAGCAAAGCAAAAGGGAAGCCAAGAATT
Source organism: Rattus norvegicus (assembly GCF_021556685.1). Classification (NCBI taxonomy): domain Eukaryota; kingdom Metazoa; phylum Chordata; class Mammalia; order Rodentia; family Muridae; genus Rattus; species Rattus norvegicus. The sequence goes on along the minus strand of NC_141537.1, from coordinate 58,045,580 downwards.
ACTGGGTAATAAGAAAATGAAGGTGGAGAGTTAGTAAGAGGAAGTTTAAGCAGGGTGCTGGCATAATGTGCTTGTGGCAGGCTTCACTTAAATTACACCTTCTCAGAGACTCAAGATACGGTCATCTGAAGACAGCTAAGTGTGAACCAGGAGTGTGCCTGATGAATTGAAGGCAAGAAAAAGGATACTAGGTCCCGAAATAGAAGGCAGGAGCAGAGTTGATAGGAAAGGCAGCCCTATTTCCCAACCAGCTCCTCACACAATAATGCTCTGGTCTTTAGGTTGAGGCCTTCCACTGTAACAAGGGAACCAAGATAAATTACAAAATTAGCAGAGCAATCTATGTAGAACAGGATGCTAGATTACAAAGGGACAGTAGCCGTATTAAAGGCACATACTAAATGGTACAGGAAATGTCAAGGAAAGAAGAAATCAAGGATGACTTGGATCTGAGCAAAAAATGACTACAGGCCATCAAGGAAAAGGGGAAACCGTAAGTGCTTTGGATTAGAAAAGGAGTTCGAGCTGGAGCTGAGCGTGTAAGCTTCAGCTGCTAAGGTCTACATAAAGCTGAAGGGGCAGCTGGATACACAAATGTGGAAGTCGGGTGTGCATAAACTAGTTTACCAGTGTGAAAGCTGGAGTGTGTAGTGATACCTGGTCCTCTGTAAGAACCCTGGTGTCTGTCTGCAATGACAGGTAATGAATGCGTATGAGGAGAGGGAGAAAGAAGGAGCAGCCAGTGAGCAGAGTACAAGGACACTAGAAGAGTGACTGAGCAGAAGGACGATCAACTGCATTAAATACTGCAAAGTTAACCAAGCAAGATAGGGCTGAGCTGTCAAATTCTCTATCCAGCCAAGAACGGTCTTGGTAGATTCATGAGGGCAGTTCTTGGGGACAGTAGAAGTAAAAGCCATGTCAGATGTAATTAGTTTACAAGACACTGGGAAGAAAGAAAAGACATGAAGGGGGAAAGAAAATCAGGCACATAGGACTCCTTTGAAAGATGGGTGGAAAACCAGTCAAAAATAAGGTTGTAGCTGCCGGAGGAAGAATAGTGTTTCAGGAGTTGAGCTTCAGATGAGAGAAACAACAGACAACAGTCCAGCAGTGCCCAGATGAGTGACATCAGAGAGAGGCAGTAACTACCCTTATATACCCATAGGGCAATGTCTTTACACAGAGCATCCTACCACCACTCATTATCTGTGCAGGAGGGGCAGAAGGTGTGGTGGAATTCTTCCATCACATTACTCAAACATGGCAGAAAAAGCCTGACAAATTCAACAACCACAACAACAACAACCACAACAACCTGAGGAAAGAACAGGCAAAGACTATGTGTAGACTTTCACTAAGAACTCAGAATGCTAAGTTTATAAAAAAGAATAATTTTATAACAATAAAAAACTACATTACAACAATTACATTGACAAAAACACTTAAGGTAGGAATGTGGGAAAATTGGAATGTCCTTTACCTACTGATAGAAATAGAAAATGTCACTGGCACACTGCACACTGATATTTGGTTGACACATTCCTCTAATTAAGGAGTGCTGCTTATAGGCATGTATGGACTCTAGAACCTAGAAAATTCTCACATGCAGTAGACAAGTATTGCTGTATACAGTATAATTGTATAATGGAATACAGAACAATTAACTTGAATTAGAGCAACATAACCATGGAATAAATTTGAAAATAATACTGAGCAGAAGAAAGTTCCAGAAAGACACAGTACAACTCTATAATACAGAATAAACAGACAAAAGGAGGATTATGTATTCATAGACCCTGTCAGCAGCAAAGCCCCAAGAAAAAAGAAGAAAGAAAAAAAAAAAAAGAAAAACCCACCCACCCACCACACACACACACACACACACACACACACACACACACACACACACACACACACACACACAACCTGAAACATGGCTAATGGTTACTAACGCTGGATGGAGGAGAATAAGAATAGTGGACAAACAGGGGTCATGATGATGCCCGGGCCTTCCAAGCACAAATGTCATATATGATATTAAGCAGCAAATGTGGGATAATGTCAAGGCTGGAAACAGAAGGCAGGCGTTGATTACCACTAAACCTGGTTGATAGCCTTCAGCCATTCCTCACCACGTCTTGTACTTTTATTCCTGTGAGCAGCAGACTAACTGGCTGTTATTCCCCTCACAAAGCATATATTATATTCTTCTCCACTATCACAACAAGAGGGAAAGGGGCAGCACAGCAAAGATGTGGCTTTCCATGATGCAGAGGGAATATTTAACTACAAAATGTGCTATGAAATAAACGGGGTCAATAAGAAGTTTGACTTTTGCCTTAAAAATGAAACAAACTATAATATATTAATTAATGTAGCCAAGCAGAATTATACTCCATGGTGATCTTAAAACTGACTGCTGAATTAAAATAAGAGCAGACATGATCAGACTTAAATGCATAAAATTTCAAACAGTAAATAATGGACCAGTCCCAGTAGCTCTGCCTCACATGGCATTTTAATAAACAAAGGCTGCAATTTCCATCTGAATTATAGACTTAAAATAGGAACAGTATCACATGCCCTCAGCATATTTACAATCAAGGACCTTTCAATTCCCTTGGCAGCCGGGAGACAGGATCCACAAGGATATCCACTAGTTTGTAGTCCTGAACACACAGAGCAACATATTTCTATTTATTAGAAAAAAGAAAAATTAAAAAAAAGAAGTCTGCTAACCACAAAGTTACAAAACAGCACAGGGGAAGCTTAAACCTGAGCCACCTCAGCCGAATGGCGATACCTAAGTATTTCTGCAGGAGTGTGTACAAGCTGTGCGCTCTCAAACAACTACCAGGAGCAGGTGTGGGGGTGGGGAGCGATGTCAGACTAACAAGCTGTATGCCTATTTCCCACTCAAAATACATCGTAAGAATAAGCAAGTCTACTACAAAGACACGCATCGGTAAGGACTAAATTACAATCTAATACTGTTCTTACATATCCCAGGGAGAAATGAACAGAAAGGTCTATAAGGAACAAAAGAAAAGAAATGAAATGAAAGAATACAGATGTGCTTAATCTAGAAGTCAATGCCATAAAAGACAGAAGGGGGCAGAGGTCTAGAGAGGCGAGAAGCCATAGTGAAGTGCTTGACTGACGATAAGATGGTTCTGTACAAATAACCAAGTAGGTTAACAACAGCCGTGGAATTCAATTCCCCTTGACCTTCTATTCAGTGACAGCTGGCGACACTCAAGCACACAATTTCCAAATATCCCTCAGTACCAACTAGTCTGAGTGTGGGAGCAGACCCGAGAACATGACAAACCATGCCAGCTTGACCACACCAGAGCAGAGGAGCAGGCGGACCTCACTCTTTCCTAGGGCCGGTCCTCCACCAACCATGGTGACAGGGAAAAGGCAAGGGAAGTGGCAACTCTACAACAGTCCCAGTTACAAATGTCTCCTGGCGAGCTGCCAGCAGAACCGTTTCACAGAACCAAGAGTGAGTGAAGTACAGAGAATGAAGGCAGCCTGTGTCCTTGAAGGGACTGACCCGTTATCTCCGGTGCACAGCACATGATTATAGTCCACAGGAACTGGCATATCCCAAAATTAAAGAACCATTTTCAAGACTATCATGTAAGAAAAAAATCTCTCACAAGAGACTGCTCTTCTACTCAATTACATAAGGCAACTAAGAGCCTTTTCAGAAGCGCCTGCTATTTATTGCTCTGATGCAGCAAGAAAGGGGAGGGAAGAGCAGAGTGGAAAGTGGGGAGGGGAGGAAATAAATGGAGCCAGACAAGTCCCCCACCCCCACCCTGCAAGACTCAGAATAAATAGCGTGAAGGCTCTAAGGGCCCTAACCACTATTCAAGCAGCAAACCATACGGGGCCCCTCACCTCTCTGCAAAGCTTCTGCAGGAAGGTGGAAGAGTAGAAAAAAAGAACAGCACTGTGCTTCACAGACCTAAATGCCAAAGGAAGCCAAGAATTCCAAGTAAGAAACTGTGCAGCCAACAGAAAGGTGGATCCCAGATTCACTGAAGGAAATGTAAAAAGAAGACAGCCCTGGGGACTTGCCCCATTTGTCCTTCCTGCACAGGTGTGGCTTCCCACACGCAAACTGGGCAAAAAATCCTTTCTCTCACCCACGAATGCTCTTAAAAAACAAAACAAAACAAACAAACAAACAAAAAAACCCTGCTCTGATGAGGAACGATGGCCACGCCACCTTCCACAGAGGAGTAGAAAGGATTCGGGATAGCTAGACAGAAGGAGCACAGCATACTCGAGGAGAACAAGGTTCAAGGTCAGTGATCCAGAGGCCAAAGATAAAGTGAGGCACCTTAATCCGAAGGCGACATTCCTGGGACATCTCCTGGCACCAGGTGCTCAGGAGCAAGCAGACCACCTGCTGCCAATCAAATAAGGGCAGCCTGGCCTGACCGTGAGCACGGTAGGAGCTACTGGTCTACATGGTGAGTGGCTTCAGTTTGCTCCTGAGATTACGAAAGTAAGTATCCTTTAAATAGTTTTTCCGTGAAAAGCAGGCAAAAACCACTTGTAAGTTGAGATTAATTGAACTCGTAAGTTCATGCTCAGAGGCAGGCTGAAAAATACAAATTCCATGGGAAAACAAAATCTACTTAGCCAAGTTAAGTTTTACACCATCTAACATGGGTGTTAACAAGAGAGCTAATGTCAAGGGGCAGAAGAGATAAAGCAATGTTACAGCATTAATCACTTTCTACACTAGTACTATAATTTAATTACTTCATATAGGTCTTATCTTACCAGCCACACCTCATGAGGGAAGATTAGTGTGAAGGGGGAGAAAGCCTTTTCTAAAGGGTCCAGCATGGAACTGTTAGTAGGTGCCGATGGTGAACAGTAAGAAGAGAAAACAGGGAAGATTTCTGAAAATTCAAAATGTACTTATTGTGATTATGGGCACAAGTGAAACTAATACATCTCCACGTGGGTTACACAGGAGAGAGCTCTGTTACATAGTTAGCAAATTCACTGAAGAAAAATGAATCTCTCGCATATTAGCTGACTAAGAACGACTGGCAAGTTAATGATCCTACCAGAGCACCTAATCTTGAAATATCACTGCATAATTGTGAGGAATAAAATCCAAACCATCAATATGTTCTTCTCTAATTTAGCCTTTTTCTAAAGACAGACTGTTGCTATGAAGTCTAAACTGACCCCGCGCTTGCCAACCTCCTGCCTCTGCCTCCTAAGATCTGGGAATAGAAAGGCACAGGTCACCAGGCCCTCTTGGCTAAATCTTTAAGGCGATCTTCTGTCTCTTTACAAGTTAACACAATGAACTCTATTCCTTACTATCTTGGGGTGGAGGGTGCAGAGACGAACAAACCTGTTAACAGTCAGTAGCTATAATGAAATCAGAAATCCTTACAGAAGATTACTGTTCAAAGGAAGATGAACTGATAAACTAAATACACCTCAGCTGTAACAGTTCAACACTAATATATCAAGTTATGACTAAAAGCAAACAAGTAACTAAGACAAAAGAAAGGGAAGGAAACATGGAAAAATAAAGGGGGAAAGCTTATTGTCCAAAGCCTTAAAAAGTTGAGATTAAGTCTAAGCGAAAGTATATTCTGGGGTATATGGGAAGTAAGATGGAGAGTTGGGGCTGGAACTCAGTGCTGGAGTGTGTCCGTAGAACAAGCATGAGGCCCTCCAGCACCACAAAGGAAGAAAAAGAGCTGAGGCTGCAGGGTGCAGAGCACACACCCACCCAGTACCAGCCAGCTCTCAGCCTGACCTCCACTGCACCACCACTAAACAAATAAACAGGAGTAAAGGAAAAGGCAGGGCCAGGTTGTAGAGTCCTTCCTTTGTTCTAGAAGAGTAACAGGCAGTGATACAGACAGGCGTGAAGTTTTCCAAAATGAAACAAATTCATCTGCTGTTCCCAAGAACAGAAGGACCAGAGGAGGACTAACAAATAATTACCATCACTGAGAAGACTTTCTTGCTACCTGGCTAGGAATTCTTTAGATGAACCAGAACCATGAGTCAGTGTTGAAAGGGGAAACTCCTTCACTGGCAAGGACAGTAAAAAGCCCACAAACAACAAACCAGAGTTTAAAGGCAGAAGGGAAAGGGGTGGGGAAAGAGAGCCTGCAGAGACAAAAGCTTGGCTTGAGTGGTGGAGTCCTCGCCTAGCAAAGCACAGAGCCCTGAAAGAATCCCAGTACCAGAAAGAAGACAAAACAGAAACAGCAAGGAAATAAATAGTAAGAATCTAACAGGTAAAAGCACAGACTACCCAGAGAGAGGCCGTGGAGGTGGTGAATGGTGAAGACACAGCAGCAGCAGGGACCAGCCATTTCACCACTGGCTCTGCCCAACTAGCCACACTTCTCTTCACTTCTCTAATTATGGAGGCTCATAATTAACCAGTTGGCCTCAAATCATGTTTTCTAGTAATGGAGAAATCTTCTCCTCCATTTTTTACCCTTCATACCCAAGCTAAAAACGGAGAGCCAATGCCCTCAGAAGAGACAACCCCGTTACTTAAGGCACAGGCTACAAGCCAGATGAAACCCATCCAGCACAGTGATGTGCCACAGGCCCTCCCACAGTTCTCAAAGAGAAGAAAGGAACTAGAGGGGAAAAAATACATCTCTTACAATAGAAAACCGATTTTCTCTATAACCAACAGCAGGATGGGATGGGCTTACTCAGAGGATTCTGTTAGAGAAATGCCTCTTTGTGAATATCTCCCTTTCTTCACCATATTAAAAAATAATAATTATTATTAAAGTTTCTTCCTGGAACAAGACAGAAGGGAAAATGATGCTGGATATGACACTATTATTTAGCTGATGCCAGAGGAACCTTCAATTGAGCCAGAGTTCCAGTCAAATTTGTGCAATAAATTCTCACGCATTTCAAAACAGGAGACTGAATTATGTAAGTACACGGCAGAAAGGCCTCACTTTAGACACTGACTTTCTGCTTGGCCAGTTGCATTCCTCCAAGGTCTAAATCAAGCTTCTGTGTCTAGTACCACGTATTTTATCTACCAAGACAGCCTGCTCTCAGCCATTCTGCATCTTATGTTACAAAATGAAGATCACTCTCCTTTACTATACAGTGTACATGCCAATAGTCAAAAGCGCCCGTCATTTACTGCCTAATACTACACTGGAGGAAAATCTACACACACACACACACACACACACACACACACACACACACACACACACACACACAAATAAGCGCGTGTGTTAATTAATTATATGGGAGGGGATTTTCAGCACTCAGCTGTCATAACAGTTACAGACAACACAGTCTTGACATTGCATGGAGGGACCTTAACAAGAACCCAGTGGAGGCTGCTGTTGGGAGGAGCCTGTCCTTCACCACATCTGAAATGGACTACAGAGCACCTGCTCCGGGTCCCTTTGTTCCTATGGTTGCACTCAGTAAACAAGTTCACAAATAACAAAACCACAACAGTTACTTGTGAGTGGAGGAAAGCAAGCACAACCAGGAGTTTCTTACTTCACAACTGTTTGTCCTGTGAAGAACACAGGACTGGCTGACACACAGACCTGGGAGAAGAGTTTTGCAATTCTCCAGATCAGGCCTTAATAGGACAATGAAATTGTATTTAGAAATGTCTGATGCCCACATCAGCACCATAACAGCCATGCCTTTACTTCTCCTCTTGCTGGTCTCCTAGCTACCTCAATATACAGGATCAACAATACTCTAAACTTTAAAATCATTATAAACAAAATGAGCTGTTTGATGCCTGCTATGTGATTGACACATTAAACATACTAATTCTGTAATCCCTACAATAACCAATAGAGCTAAGATAATGAGCTTTAAAGACCTGAAAGATGTAATATTCAGAGAAGTAGCATACCCAACCAGTACCACACATGTCAGTATAAATGATTTTATGTTACTGGGTTCATCTTTACTCTTTCAGTATTCACATACTGTTACAAATTCCTCATGTTTGCATTGTTTAAATAACTCACACCGTCTGTACGTGGCACAGCAGCCAAAAGTACTCTGTGTAGCTGGGCAAAGAAAACTGGCTCCAGGGCAGTATTACTCCAAGTCTCTTTTAAGCTCACAGCCTCATACTTGCTAGGCAAGTGCTTTACCAGCCCCATTCTCCAGGTCTCTTGATAAACACATCCCTGAGGAATTATTCTGTAACACATATGTGCACAAACATCCAACCCAAAAGACCACTGCATCTGAAAAGTTTCCATAGTTAAAATATGTGGTGGCAGAGAAATTAATGCTCAAAGATTTAACAACTGACAATGAGTAAAAAAAGAAGACTTTCAAGCCAGTGTGTGTCTAATCTATGGAGTCTGCAAGATATAAACATTATACAAGAAGGGAACAATATAAGCAGTAATTTTTCTCTTCCCGATAAGTTGTTGAACACTCTTATGGGTAGTGAATGACTGTATTGCTTTAAAGCCTAACCACAAGGAGGAATCATTCATAGTTCGCAAATCACAATCATGGTAAAAGAGGGAAAACTAAAGTTAGCTTAGACATGCCAATATGGCTACTGTACCACAGAGCAGGATGTAAATAAAGGAAGGATTAGTGGAGACAGCAAAACTCACTGGAGACCTGATAACAGCAACAAAATACCATTTTTCTACTACAGTGGTTTTGCGATTGCGTACTTTATCCTGCAGTGAACTCTACAAACATCTCTTAAGGCAACTGCAAAGAAAGGGAGGGGGTGAGGGATAGGGTTCGCTTCTGATTCAGACTATGGGAGGAGGGAAACAGAAGTTACTATCTCACAGAGTTAGTTTCAAGATGAAAAGGTCAGTGAGTAGGTTTTATAAAAATGTGTGTCTGCTTAACACTTCTGAACTATACTTGATTTTTATATTGTTTAACCATAATAAAAATTAAGCACATTAAAGATAATATTCCATTGACTCTTTAATCTGACAGATGCATCAGACAGGAGATCAAATTCATTTTCCACAATATGAAAATTTTCAGATATGAATGATGATATTTTGTTTAGTGCTAAGGAAATTACTCAGTTACAATTTATGAACATAAGTGAGCAAGCTGGCCCACTTCTGGTCTCCAAAACTATCTTCAAAATGTCTACTTTTTGATAAGCCCCACAAAGGCATCATCTAGACCTATTTAATGTGATTTATTTAGCTGAGTGTGATTGTTGTCTCAGGTAGAATTGGTTAAATCAGCTTATCAATTAAAATGTCAAGTGTTCTGCAAAATGAAACGAACACCTTTAGTCCCAGTGCTTGGCACACAAAGAAAAGGTGGACTCCTGAGAGTCCAGAGTCAGCAGGGTCATAGTGAGATCCTCTATTAAACAAAGAAACAAACAACAAAAACCTTTAAAGACCTCTACGGTTTCCCAGGAAAACTTCTGTGAGTTCTCTAGTTAAACCTCCACTCTTTCCTTAGCACATCTGGCCCAAGCTGGTCCATCCTTCACATCCCACAACTGATCAAAAGCTACGTAAGTGTAATAGGTGCATATTGGCTTCGTGACACCACCATCCCACTTAATTTTTAAACTTATTATAGAAAGTGGAGACCCTTTGACATACCACTAGAAGACAGACTAGAATTCAGACCACCTCCAAAACCAACAAACACTGGAGACTCTAAAGAGGTCACTGCTGCAATAGCTCGGAGTATGAGAAAAATAGTCGTGCTCCCTGTGTCTAAGCACTAGGCCCCTGGTCCTAGCAGAGCAGAATTCAAATATGAGGAGAAAAGGGAAATAGACTTTGGGCTGTGCTTTCCCTACAAGGCAACCCCCACCCTTGGGGAGATGTGTGCAAGGTGACCTCCTCACCTGGAAGCTGGGCTCTGCCTCACCATTAGGTGACAAGAACGCTGGGCCATTTCTAACAAATGTTGCTGAATGTGTGAAAACTACCCAGGGTCACTGCTAATGAGAAAGCCAGAACATTCTGCCACCAAGCTACAGAATGTTTACCTAATAAATCTTACAGATTTGAACACAACCCAAGATCAGGAGGTTACTATTAAAAAACAACAAAAAATAAATTCATAGTCACACCAACCCAAAACATTAGTACCTCTATATCCCCAAAAGAGATATAATACACAAAGGTTTGATATCTATCCTAAAAACATGGACATTTATTTCTGAATGTGTTGATGGCAAGTGTGACTGCAACTTTGAGGAAAATCTTCATTTTGGCATGTCTTAACTATTTCTAGAAGTTTCAGTGAGGAAAAGTACACAGCAGAGAAGTCCCCAACCTGAGTGAAACAGAAAACCAAACTCTGTAAGCAGATCCTCACATCAAGTCCAAAAGAATTATAACTGTAGTACAAGAAGTACATGACGGGAGAAACCAGCCAACACATCTGTCACTTTGCAGCATGTATATTGGATTTCCTACATGTTGGTGGACTGCTGGCATGCTCCCAAATGCCTAGATTAAAATTAAGTATGGAAACAGTATTGCTACATAGGATATTTTCTCTGCCAGAGTGAAAAGTATAAAATTCTCTTAAAATAAGAGAATAACTTTTTTAAAAAATTAATAATTTATCTCATACTAATTATAAACAGAGATTTAATCAGATAGGGTTAAATGTAAGTTTGTACATGTATAATTTATAAATTTAAAAAGGGATTACCAATCGATTTGAGTATAACTAAGGGTTATGTTTAAGCTTCTTAACTGAACTAATATACTGACAGATAATTGATAGAGCTATAAATTTACCATTAACAGCAAACCACTATGGACTGTTGTTTGCAGCAATGAAAATTCCTGGCGGGTATATGTGCGTGTATGAGGTCCAGTGTGTGTGTGTGTGTGTGTGTGTGTGTGTGTGTGTGTGTGTGTGTGTGTGTGTGTAGGGAGAGACAACAGAACAGATTAGAGTTAGGAGAAAGGGGGGGGGGCCATCACAACAATTTCCCTGACCAAGTGTGAAGTCACTCTGGATAAATCAATTACAGTTGTTAACAAGTTTGTGTATATTCCAGTTATTGGAGAAAATGATCTTGTTCCCAACAGGAGAAAAGGGAAACCTTGATCTACAGGGCAAGAACTACAGGGCTAGAAAACATACATAAAGAATTATTTATGAACAGTGGGAAGGATGGCAGGACCCACATCCTTAAAAGGGTGATAAGCTTTATACCATGACATCTGAGATAAGACTTGAAGGATAAATGACCAGTATGGTCTATCTGGGAAGGAGAAAGTGGAACTCCATAGAAATGAATGTTTAAAAGGGAAAGGGGAGAAGGCTCACTGCACATTGGCACAAGGGATATTTTGATGGCACAATAGGATTTGGGGAAGATAGGACAATGGAGCCCAAACACTGTAAGACATCATAACAACAACCACATAATATAGCCACCAGAAGTACAAAGGGCAGCTACAATCAAATTCTAGGCAATTTCGAAGGTGGGAAAACAGAGGTGTCTTTCAATAACAAGTATTCATCTTTCAATAACAAGTATTAGTTTAAAAGAGGGTCTTTGAGTTCAGGTGAATATTTTTTAAAAAGATCTCTCTCTCTCTCTCTCTCTCTCTCTCTCTCTCTCTCTCTCTCTCTGTCTCTCCCGCCCTCCCTCCCCCCCCTCCATATATATATGATTAAAAGGTAGCAAAAGAGACAGTTGAGTTAAATTCCACCTCATCAGTCCAGAAGGATGTGATCATGAATGAATCACAAATACTTATGCCCTGATCTGCTAATTGCAAACTGTATGATCTGGGAGCTATGTACATGTCTCCAGCAGGGACTTAAAACTTATTCATCTCTGTAGCCCCCGGCACCTGGTACTGTGTCTAACACATGGTGCACTGCTCAATTAATGTTTGTTGAATAAAATTACTTAATCTCTCTGGACTTCAATTTCCACCTCTGTTAAAAAGAAGAACTGGCTAGATCTAAATGATGTTCCTTCTAGCTCTAAATGCCTATCAGCATAGGAATGATACATTAAATAGGTCAATTCCCTATGATTCTTTGCCTTGTTGTACAATTCATATTCAACCAAGGGCACCAGAACATCAAAGCTGTGCCACCAGCCTAGGAGTGAGATTGTGTGCATGCATTCTTGAGTGGCTCCTTTGAGGTGGAAATGTTTCCATTAAATCAGGTCAAAGAAAGGAAATGGCAGGTAGGGCACTTGAGAAAATGTGATGAGCCTAACCTTTTCCACCCTCCCTACCCAGGATTAACTGTAGGTCTGTCCAGACATGGGCACTACATGGAAATCTTCAAAATGGAATAGGAACCTTGGCAAGTTCATTTTCAAAGATGCAAAGGCAATACATCTGTAAAAGTCTTAGACCTTCTAGGCCCAAGCTATTTAAAAGTTTTAGTCCCAGTCGAAAAATATGAAGAATTGAAAAAGGAAAAGGGAAAGACAGTCACTAGAGCACATGTAGCTCCCGGGAAGGAGTGCGATGCATCACAGTATCACTAACCACCGAATGTACAATCAGCTTCTCATTACGATCAAGAATGGAACAGCCTCAAATCAGAAAGCAACCATGTACATACTATGAAAAAGAAGAAATGGCAGCTAGTACCTGGCTGATGAGGTAGTAACCTCACTCTGTGCCCTCCCTGCTCCACCACCACAGATAACCAGGTTAGGCGAAGAACTCAATAGCCAGGAAAGCTGCAGTTATTTTAGGACAAAGCTGCCAACTTATCGGCTAACCGGCACTCTACTTCTAACACGAGAGGCTCTTCCCAGTTCAACCTGCAAAACTTAAATACATGATGAAGTGACCGCATCCAACGGGACTGTGAACAGAGGAACAATGCCAGCAATTTAATCTAGACTAACCCACTAGAAATGCCATTATTACACAGGTTTTTAGTAACAATGCTTTTCTCCTGAGACCATTTCTAAACATTAACCACTCAAATGGCCAAGTGTTCATAGTAGATGTATTTTATTATTGGTTTGTACTAGTGTCTACACTAATCAGCAAACATTTAGTTGACCATTATGTCAAATCAATTCAAATAGAAATCAAATAGCATTATGTAAAACTTACTATGAGGGAAAAAATCTCAAGCAAATAAAAGAATCAAACCCTTCTCTTTACACAGATATTTTAAAATTGATGTTGGGGTGGTTGAGCAAGCTCGGGGGTGGGGTGGGGTGGGGGGTAAAGTGCTTGCCACTGAGAAACCTGACCCCCTGAACTCACAAGAAGGTGGAAAGAGAAACCTAGAGCACAGGTTGTATTTTGACCTCCACAGGCAGGGTTTGCCATGGCACACATGACACATGCACACCCGCACACAGTGCTGTCTATTTGAATAGCATCTATCTTAGGAGTTTCTAAAGCAAATGCTGATCGTGTAACTGACTGTCGGTACAGGCAGCTGTCGTGGCAGAGCTTCAGGAACAATAGAATAAAGAGCTACACCTTTCCCACTTGTGCTGCCACTGCCCTGAAAACATCTCTTTGTGAATTATCATTGTTTACTTCGTCTAATTGAGCTCTAGTAAAGCTAAACTGTTCAAGAGGAGAGAAGAGAAAAGAATGAAGCAAACATTACTGGCTCTCCTTTTTTTTTTATTCCATTTTATTAAGAGCTTTATGTGGTGTTCAATAATTACAGACTTTACCCCTTCCAACCACAGGCCAACGCTGTCACCCCAGAGCTCACAGTGGAGAGGCCTTAGAAGAGAAGACATTGCTCCAGAGGGCAGATGAAAGAGTAAATAAAAAAGATAAGAAAAGGGTGTGCCCAGACATTCCCTCACTGAAAGAAATTACAAGCAAATATATGTACTTGCGCCAACCAGAGGTGACATTCAGTCAACCCAACAGGTTGTGTGTACAGAATTATATCAAATTAGTCACTTCAAGTTTCCTTGGGATTTAACTCAACTACTCCATTCTTAGACACCACACATGTATGTGCACGCACACAGGCAACTACAAAAAATATAGCCAAAGATCAAAGAAAAACCAACAAGAGATCAAAGGAAAGGCACTGGAATAGAGTCCTCAGGGTGAGCAGTCCACCCCTCTCCCCCCAATTCTGGTCTCTACACCTTGAACAAAAATAATCATAGGAGGAGATAAGGAGACAAAGTTTGAAGCAGAAACTGAAGAAATGGCCATTCAGAGCCTGACCCACCTGGGGATCCAGCCCATATACATACAAGCAACAAACCCAGACAATATTGTTGATGCCAAGAAGTGCATACGGACAGGAGCCTGATTCAGCTGTCTCCTGAGAGGCTCTGCTAGAACATGACAAATACAGAGGAGGAATGCTCACAGCAAACCATTGACCTGAGAACAGGGTCCCCATTGGAGGAGTTAGAGAAAGGATTGAAGGAGCTGAAGGGGTTTACAACCCCATAAGAACAACAATACCAACCAACCAGACCTCCCAGGGACTACACCACCATCCAAAGCATACATATGGAGGGTTCCAGCTGCATATGTAGCAGAGGATGGCCTTGTTGGGCACCAAAGGGAAGAGAAGCCCTTGGTCCTGCCAAGGCTGGACACCCCAGTGTAGGGGAATGTCAGGGCAGGGAGATGGGAAGGGGTGGGTAGTTGGGTGGGGGAAAGGGGATAACAATTGAAATACAAATAAAAAATATCCACTATAAAAAAAAAAGTCTTCTGAAAAGCTAAGGGTGCTGCAGATCAGGGGGACACACAGTTAACAAACAGTGGACAAAGAAATTGTTTCAAATGAGATTTTAAATGTGTCATGCTCAGTAACACAGACGATTCATTTACTCATCTAACTGAACAGTGTGTTATCCAAGAGGCCATTTAGAAGAAACTGCATATGCCTACCATACACAAAGATCAACTTAAAACAAAATTCTAAGAAAAATGACAAAAGCATCAAACAGAGCACTTGAGCACCATGGTTACCAAACTTAGCCCTCAATTTTTTAAGTTTCCATGTGGCAAAACCATGGATCATTAGGTGTAATCAAGAAGTTAAGCCTTAGAAGCAGGGAACAAAGCAGAAATAAAAACTTGATGTCAACGAATCCTGTAACACTGGTCTGGCTCTATGCTTGAGGCCAGGAAAAGCATTCTGAAAAATATCCCTCATATTTCTTAGATGTCTTTCCTAATGCAAGGAGATATGAAGGTAGAAGCTGAAATTGTCTTATTCTCTTCTGTGCATGCCTGGAAAGCAGAAAGGCTTAGGAAGGTCCGAGACTAAATAAACAGGCAGCACAGCAGAGGTGATTAAGTCAGCTACATCTGCAATCTCAGTACAACTTAAATTCAGTGATCTGTACCACGAGTCAGATAATAGAAAAACTTAAGTATCCAATATATATTGTCCTTAACCACCATCCTGTCAGCCACCATTAAATACCATTTTGCCAGCTTGTAAAATTGATATTTCATATCTAGGGAGTGTACAATGGATAACTCCGGGAAAGAATTCAAGGCTTTAGACACACAGTTGAGGTTTTGCAAATAAACATTAAGAATGAACTCAATAGACAGAATGCTAACTAAATTTCATGACTATCGAACTTCTAGCAATTACAGTCACCCAGAAAGATACTGAACTGTTAAATTACTTTTAGGGCAAAAGGCTTAAATGGCTCAACTCCCTAGTGGCCATCACAGGTAATATTTCTTAAAGAATGTCATCTCACAATTAATAAACTTGTAAAAGCATCTCCTTTTTTGAATAGAATGCATCAGATGTCACAAAATGAATCAATATCACTTCTGTCTTTGTATAATCAGACTTGGCTCATGACAGAAGCAGTCATTAAACAATCCTGGGGGAGGCTGCATGTCTTGCCCTTGCTCACTGCACTGTTCATCTTCCAATTAATTTCTGCTTGGACATCCCTTCCTCCCTCCCACTGGTAATCAGAATGCATGCCTGCCTGTCTCTCCCACACATCCACCCCAGATTGTCAAGTTTCTTTAGGCCTCACCGCTGTGAAGGTACTCATGGATTTCTCTCAAAATTATTCTCTTACTACACACTCTCCCTTTCAATGAATCAAACTGTAGGTATTGCTTTCCCTCTTCATCAACATCCTCTAAATCCCAACTTCTCTATCATTTTCAATACTGATTAGAGTTCCAGAAAACACATGTCAGTGAGCCATAGACAGCAAGGTTAAGTCCTCCCCAGTAGTCACAGGATGAAATAATGGAGAACCACGGGCTGGTAAATTACTCCAGACTGAAGGAGAGCCATCACTCTGAAATTATGCCTTTTTAGAAGTAGATCTTCATTCTTTTATGAAATCATCCCAGACATAGGGTGTAGACGCACACACTTCTCTTTAAATTTTAGACCTGAAGATGAGCTCATTTTCCAGACAGAGGAAAAGGAGGCAAGAGCAAAGAACAGAGGATTCAGGGAAAACAGACAAGTGGTAATTCTGGGAGGCAGCCAATTGACCAATCCTGAAGAGCCCAGCTTTGCTTGCTAGTCATAGATGCTAGCCCTGGGAAAGGGGGTGGGGGAGACAGGAAGAAAGGTGATACAATTTGAATTTTGCAAAGATCAAATGAGCAGCTGTATAGGATGAGAGACCCAGGAGACAATACTTCAAACAGGGAGTTAAAAGCTGTGTGGTGAAACAGGAGATAAAGGCTTCCCCAGTTTGTGGGGGGTGGGGTGGGGTCCCGGGACAATATTTTGCAGCTTAGTTCTGTGCTCTATGTCTACGTAAAGTGATTATTATATAACAAGACCTAGGTGTAGAAGTCCACAAAAGTGGGTAGGTGCTCTGTTCATCATGTTTACTTTATAACATAGACATTTTCAAAGGCCACTTACAGCAGCATTAGACGCTGAAAATAGTCCAACAGGAAACTGTAAATTTATTTAAAATAGGCTTTTTTTTTTTTTTTTGGCAAACCATTTGTTTAAGTGACTTGAATGCATGCTTCTCAAACATGAACTTTGCAGATAATAAGGACAAAAGATTGGGCAAGTCTGCTAGAGTATCGATCTAGGTGTGGTGCTGCTTTTCTATAAATATCTAAGAACCCCTAATATTCCTATTTGACATGTTTCCTATCAATACAATCAAAATGTCAACATTAAAAAGTGGAGACAGTTTAGAGAGATGGCTCAACAGGTAAGAGTACTGGATCTTGTTGTAGAGGAAGGATCCAGCTTCTATTCCCAGAACCCACATGGTGCCTCACAACTCTCAAGTCCCAAGGGATCAGACAATCTCTTCTGGCCTTCATGGTCATCTGTAGGTCACACACGCATGCGCGCGTGCGCGCACACACACACACACACTTGCAGGCAAAACACCATATGCATTAACAACAAACAATAAACATCAAGCCAGATGTGATGACACACACCTCCACACCTCTAATCTCAGCACTTGGGAGACAAAGGCCAGCTGGGTCTACTCACTAAGTCCATCCAGCACTACAGCAACCATGAGAACTGTGAGTGTGCTTGGCCTCCTTCAGATTCAGCAACCTCAATCATCGGAGTGGTAAGCAAATGCACCCAACTCCTCTCAGGCACTGGTCTATAAAATCTGAAATCCATTTCCCCATTACATCAGACGATTCTATGGCAGCAAGAAGCTGATCTGTCTGTTAACACAATATTCATCAACGGGAAATGAGAATCGCAGTGTTCTGCTAATCATTGTCACCTGACCAATACCATGTCAATCACCAAGGAGAGGTAGCCTGTTCTTCACAGTAAAACATTTCCCTATCTAATAAGGCTTCAGAAATTAAAAGGGCTGAGGAAGACAGAGTCTGGGAGATTGTAGAGTTTAGGTAACAGCTGTCAGACACCACTTCTACAATGCAGGCACATCTGGTTCAGTGTCTGCTGGGAATGGCAACCACAGCTCTGCATATCCCAGTCAAAAGGGGTGCCATGCTGGAAGGTGACTCACACGCCCCAGCAGGTGAAGCTGTAAGCACCCTTTACAAAAATAAAGCCAGAACTGGATTCCTTCCTTCCTTCCTGTGTCATCTTACCGCCAGTCCCCACACTCCTGCAGTGTCTTTATTGAATTGAAGAAGTAACTGGCCTGCTCCGTCTTTCTCTTTCCTATCAAGGAACCTGGGGAGCAAGATGATGCTTCACCCACTAGAGCTTGTACTCTTTGGCATTCCCATAGGAAGTAAATGTATAGCATATGAAAGCTCAGTCAGAGCACTAAATCCCCATCATTCCTGCTTCTCAAGATGGCCAGGAGCTCCAGAGTACACAATCATACAGAGGTTCCAAGTGGGCTCTAGCTACTTCCCCTTTCCACACAACTTTAAGGACCTAATAGGCTGATTGAATCATGACTCTCTTGCCAAATTAAAAATCATTACTCTGTACAGTGGCCAATTAAATTCTATTTTCAGCAAACTAACAACCCATGTCTGCCCCAAAGGACTGTAACCTATGACAGAATGAGGTTTAAGTAGAAAAATAAACTCCCAGAGCTGCTTGAGACATCACAGCCTCAAAGGAATCGCATCCCGTCTAAAGAGCAGTCTTATCGGCATTCCTGGTGAGAACACAGTAACCCATCACGGCTTTGCACACTGCCTCGTGCAATGAATCACAGAGACTACTGCTCTGATGAAGATTCTACTGAAATAGCTTCACCTTTCTCCCTGAAAATAAGCAGACCTCAGCTGTGCCTGTACTCAACAAGGGAGGTCAGCATTTAAATTCATCTTTGCTTAGGAAACGTGGTCAAGAAACAAGAGGAGGCTAAGGACACAGCCTGGCAGTAAAATTACTGTCTGGTATAGGAAAGGCCCTGGGCTTGATCATCAGCACTGTCTGGTCCCCAGCTGACCCCCACTTCACCCCCACACACATATCAGGAAAGTAAGAAGGTAAATAAGAGGCCAGACTAAGAGCTGTTACAGAGGATGCAGCTAAGAAGGGGACTCAGACTGGGGTCGAAATACTGCAGCTTGACTGTGAGGACACATAGGCAGGAAGTAGGGACTGATCAGAAGGGAAAAGGAGGAATGCAAACCAAGTTTTGAAAACAGCTGCTGGATGTCTGTATCCTGGGTCTCCCCTGTGTGAAATGAGGATTATGGAGAACTCAGGGATTACTCCTATGTATTCAGAACACTGAAAACCCAAACTGCTCTGGGGCAGTTTTGTTCCTGAAGCAACATTTAATTATGACGTTGATTATTAACATGAGTAGGGAAGCTCCACCAGATACAGTGGCATTTGATTGCCTTGCTCTGTATAGGGATAATCAGAAGAGATTCTGTGGCTGAAAGGCAGGACTGGGGGAAAAAGTAAGACTTGCCAATCAAGTCACAAAGGATCATGGCCAGATTTCCATTCTGAATAAAACCCCAACACAAAAGTCTCCTCCTCCTTTCCTAATACCTATAGAACAATAATTCTGCCATTATCTCTAGCCCTGTAAGTTCAAAGAACTGGAATGAGTTAAAATTACAAAAGAAAGCCGCTCAATGGCTCACCCAGAATTTAGAGGCTAATGGGAGAGGACTGTTGCCATTTGCGACGCCCCTGGGCTACATAGTGAGTTCTAAACAAATCTGATCTATAGTATAAGATCCTATATCAATCAATGAATCGATCGATCAATCAATCAATCTGCTCTAAAATTATAAAGGGAATTCAACAATTATAGCCATAAACCAGTTTCATTTTTCTTGAATTCAGTAGTTCAATTTTATAAGTTGGTATAATAAAAACAAAGTAAAACAAAGAAAGATAATTGCATTAGGACATAGCTTTAGTAAGAAGCACTTAATACACTTATAATCAGTGTATAGAACTGTAATTAGTGTATAGAAAGATTAATAAGAGTAATGAATTTTTAATAGTGAATTTAACTGGTCTCAACTTTTTATGAATTAAAAGACCCACAGAATCACAGCACCTATGGGTTATAAGGGAACTTGAAACTCTTTTCAAATCTCCTCAAGGTTCCTACTACATGGTTAACCGGTATTTGCTTAAACCTCTTCAATGAAAAAAACGACCGTGTCCTCCTGTGGATACCCACTCTCAATAGACACCTTTTCTTAGATGTTCTTTTGTGCACATTAAGCAAAAATATGATCCCATGTGTCAGATCTGAGTTTTACTTGTCTGTTGTCCTGCAGGAAAATCCCTCATGTTTCTCACTGACTAGACAGTGTTAGTGTCTCTGCAGTGCAGCCTAACAAGAAAGTCATAAAACTTGAGTTTTCTATAGCTCAGTGGGATTCTAAATGCCACCAGAATCATAAAGAACTCACTTTCCAGCACAGGACACCTCAGGCAACCAAATCCCCAGTGCACTATGAAATCATCCTTCAGGAACTTGGCTGCCTGTTGCTTTGGCCTTCTAAATGACCCAACTGGATAAAAAAAAAATCTAAAATTAAGGATTTTGTCTTCTTGTTGTCTAATTTGTCGGTTACAGCACTGAAACAATTCTCGAAAAAGAGATAAGACAGACTAATGGTGTCATTATGATTAGTGAGCTAAACTCCAGACAGAGAACACAGGGATAGGCTTTCATTATGTCAAGAAGAAAAATTACAAAGGAAGATATCTTTGAAGAGGTAGGGATTCCAAGTCCAAATTTGAGCTGTCAAAGAAAACAGCAATGCAACAATGGTGACATCATTCCTATTGGGAGTCCTTTTGGAGCTCTGGACCTCACAGGAAGTCTCTCTCACGTCAGCCTCAGGGGACTTCACTTCAAGAGTCACTGGGCTCCGGATCAGGAGTCTGGGCATGTGCACTCTTAAAGGTCCTGGCAATTTGATACCTTACTATCCCAACCAGCCCCTGCCCCCAAAATCTGATTCAGGAACCCCTTTCAAGGACTACCCTGTTAACCATGAAACAGTCTGGTTGCTCCAATTTTCCAAAGGACTGTATCTACTCCGGGATATGAAAGTAATTACAAAATAGATTAAAAAAAAAGACAAACCTAAATGGCTACAAAATATTTCAGTCCATTTAGAGAGAATTTTCAAGTAACAAACAGTTCTTAAACTTGCTATTGCCTCAAGGCAGAAAAGACCTCTCCTTCCTACTCTATAAAGCACCTGTTTATGGCCTGCAAGGAGTCATTTTACACACTGGGGATACAAAAATGAATCAAACAGGAATCCTACCTTTCAAAGAAGCTAAAAATCTGTCAATGGAGATGAGCCATACACTTCAATGTCAGCCCCACACCCCACCCCCAAAAAAGAGGAACATAAAACAAGATGTGGATCAAGTCTGGCTCAGTGGGAGAGGCTCTCTTAGAGGATTCATGAAGATGGTCCTGCTTGCTGAGTGTTGAAAAGCGGGGACCATGGTACAGAGACAACAGAAAGGAGCAATCCGGGCAAGAGTAGAGCAGGAAAAGAAAGGGAAGGAAAGCATGAAGCACGCATGAGAAACAAACAATCTGACTTGGGAAACTGTGCTGCTCTAATCATGAGTGTACTGCTGGGTTTGGGTGGGGAGTTAAATATTTAGTAGTCACGACTGTCCGACATAGCATGGTGGGCGCTACCCACTAAGTGTTTACAGTGACACACAAATAAAATGTTACCACATACCCCAAACTTCTAAAAACCAAGCATACAGAAAGTGCATGGAAGCAAAGGCCATACCATGGGCTAGTTTTTTATTGTTGTTGTTATTGATGTTGTTGTTGTATTGTTGTTTATTGTTGTTGTATATTGAGAAAAAAACAGCTAGAAACAAATGACCAATTCAGAGGCACCTCTGAAGATAGAAGAAAGACCTATTAGAACCAGAAATTTTGAAAAGCACACTGTCCAAACAAATTTTAAAAGATTCCAGCAATCCTGAACCCCAAGCTTTCATGACTTCCTTACTGTACTGTGTCACTCCACTCCTGCCAGACAGAGAAGTTTCTTTGTGAGCTGCAGTAATCCCCTGCCAACACTGGAAAGCTCAGCTCAGGGTTCTGGCATAGGAAACTTTGTATCCAAATACACAGGTAGATGCCCGGCCTTACTTCATATAGACTAATCAGGAAGCAAAGTATTTCTTAAGATATTAGTATAACAAACTAATTAAAATGACACTTGAGAATAGGCCATTCAAAATGAAAATCAAGAATATTAAGATAAATCTTTCAATGGAAAGAGGAAAAAAAAAATTAGACCTAGGGGAAGAAGCCAGCAGCTCTCAGCTAAGTGAGCTGTATGTGTAGTAAATGAAAAGCTGAAGGCTGCAGTTAGGCGCCTTGGGGGATCCACAGTGAACTAACTACAAGAGTCACTAAATAAGCTTGAGAAGCAGTAAGGCTTACAGAGCGATGTAACGACTGAATGCCTAGCACGTGCAGGCACTATGTGAAATCCATTCAACATGCAGAAGAAGAATCACAGTGTCACCCCTTTATAGACAAAAGAAGTAGAATGCAAAGAAGTCTGACTGTCATTACTAAGTACACAAACAGACCTAGCACTCAGCTCAGCCTAATTTTAAAACTGCCAGGTTTCTATAACTGACTCTGAAATTACAGCATGATATCAAGGCAAGCAACTGTGTAGAAGACATAGGTAGGCAGGAATCATAAAGAAAAAGGAGTAATGTTAGCCAGTAGGCACAAGAAACCCTAGGAAGAGGATAAGAAAAGACCAGTGCTAAGTTCTGAACTGCACCAGCATGGGCAAATTTGACCATGAAGAAAGAAGAAAAAGCCTTTGCGCTATCTTCCAGATAAAGCAAAGCAGAGGGCACAGACCAAAGGAAAGATAAAAAGAATAAAGAATGGGAACAACTTCCATGAACTTTGAAAGGTTAAGTCTTCGAAGAACAAAATGTATGCATCAACACTGAAAGAAAATCTCAAACTAAACTGGTTATCTTGTAGAAGCTGACAAAAATGCTACACAGTCCCTTTCTGCCGCAGAAACACATTCCTACTCTACAGATTCCTTGGATGTACTCTTTCAAGCCCACACTGCCACGTCCTATTTAAATTCAATCATAGCAAGTAGGTAGTGCCTCTGCTCACCCTTCGCCGCGCCTGTGGACAGGCAGGCGTCCTCTACTATGGATCCTGAAAGTTGGAGGAAGAAAACGCACCCCGAATGCAAGTGTATGAAATGTTCCCTCTACCAAAGTGTACTAATGATGAGCAGCCATAGCTGGTCTTCAAGAGCTTATTTCTGCCATCTTAATTATACAGAGCATTACAATCCCTGTAGCCAAGTAACAAGCTTGGTTTACTTGGTGGTTCCCCTTTTTGTTTTTGCCCTATGAGGAGGTGGGCAAGAAAATGTGTGTGGGAGAAGGGGGATTAAAGTGTGAAACAGTCAAAACACTGTGCCATTCCTAACAGGCTGGGTCAGCGGGTAACTTCTTATTCTTGTGAATAAAATGAAAGGGGCACTAAAGACTGAGAACAAGAGGTGAGTGCATACGTTTAGGAACGCTGTGGGTGACAATGAGAGTAAGGAACAGTGTGCTTTCCCTGAGCACACAGATCCCAAAAGGGGGAAAGGCCACGGTGTTCTTAAAACTAATTGGTCCCTGAGCAGAAGCCCTAGGCAAGAATGGATATGACCCCAACTTCTTCCTTCCTGCTTCTGGCCATCACCATTACCTCAAGCCTTTGGTTATACAAACTGGCCAGCTTCATACCACCCCAAACTCAGACTTATGAACAGCACAGAAACTGGAACCTGCCCTCCACTCACAAAGCACTCGCCTTTGTTTACCACCGAGTGGCTTTGTAACAGTTGGTTAAGAAGCTTATCTAGTGACCAGCCTGTAAGGAGGAAAAGTCACAGGTGTGGCTGCTTTGCACCAGCACGAGCTCACACTCTCAGCCACCTCCACACAGACTGATGGGAAAGCTCCAGATAAACCAAGCTCTCATTTGGCACACAGATCAGATTTAGAAGGACATATATTAGAGTTCCCCGTAATTGTGTTGTAACATCCATATATACACATACTAGCCACTCATCTATTTCACATATTATTACAATCATAGGCCTTTTTACATTGCTCCTAAGAAACCCTTATAAAGTTTTAGCTTTATTCAGGAAACTTCTGTGATGTAATTTTGATATAAAATTTAGCCCTACATTTACCAGCTTCTTAAACCAAAAACTGGTAAAATATAGAAACAAGAAAGTATAGGTAGAAATAAACTATTTTCAACAGATAGTCAGCTTTGCACATCAAAGTCATGAGGAAAATGGCGGGTCCTTTCATTAGAGTAATTTCTGGGAGTGTTCTATGCATAGAGTCAACTCGAACAAACGAACTGCTAACGTTCTATCAGGTTCTGCTCTAGAATCAATAATAGGGCAGAAGAAGTGGGAGTTCATGCTAGGTGTTTAACAAGCAGCTTTAAAGAGTAGATTGGGCTAGAGCAACATGGGGTGCCGATCACTACTGTAAGAGCTGGCTTCTGACAGGAATAGCTTATTCAAAGGCATTGCAAAAGTCTTCTTTCTATGCCAAAGACTTAAGCATTTCAAAAATAAATAAACAGAGTAGATAAAACAAGATTAAAGAGAGATTTAGATCCAGCTGCAGAAAGACAATAAACTTATGACATGAAATAGTAACAATAAAGCCATGTTTTAGAATGGAAAAATAAAAACAGTTCTGCAAACATGAATATTTTCTAAAATAAAATATTCAAATACAGAAAATTAAGAAATCATCTAAAAGCCACACCAAAAAGAAGATAAAATATGCAGCCAATAAGACAAGCCTTGGCCTCTCTATAGCCGGCAGAGACCATTACAGAGAACCAAAGAATCCAAGTGCAGAGCTGTGGAGGTCAGTCCCAGCTGTGGCAGGTGCGGCTCCCACACAGGACCTGCTCAGGGTCACCGCCGAAGAGGGCTCAAAAAGATTCTAAGAGTCAGAAGAACAGGGAGTTTTCTCTGAAATTCTGTCTCCTAGGAGTGACAGAAGGAAGGCACACACACCAAGTCCCACCAACATGACTGCCTAAACGTGAGCTGAGCAAGGACCGCAACAACAGACATGCAAGGTAGACAGGGTAAAGACAAGGAGGCCTCAACCCAGCACAGCACGCTACAGGCGGCTGAGGAGCTCTGAGTGGGAGAAATGTTCTTTGCCACAAAAAAGTAAGTACACCAATACCAAATGATCAGTCCAAAAAGCATGCATCCAACTACCATTATACAGATGGAGCAGTTTGTTTTTATGTATTAAACATGTATGTATGTATAACAACAATTAATGAAAAAGGAGGCCATAAATTGAAAGAGAGCAAAAACTTTTTATATTGGAGCATTTGGAAGGAAGGGGAAGACAAAAATGATAGTTATTTTATAATCTCAAAAACTAAAATAATTATTGTGCTTTAAAAGTAATCAAGGGGCTGGGGATTTAGCTCAGTGGTAGAGCGCTTGCCTATCAAGCACAAGGCCCTGGGTTCGGTCCCCAGCTCCGGAAAAAAAAAAAAAAAGTAATCAAAGGTAATTATTTACAAGGGAAATATAAATATATGTTTTGACCACTTAACCAGCTTGGGAATATGTCTATAATAAATAATTCTAAACTGGATGGAAGAAATCTCTATCTAAAGGTATTAAGAAAACTTAAACTCTGGAATGGGAAGACTAATTAGAAAATAGTACATTAACACAAAGGAACTATGGATCTAAATACAAAATCTAAAAGTGCAGTAATTTAAAACAAGGAATTTCTGTTTCCAGCCAAAAAGGGCCTTCTTGCCTAAAAGGAGGGGCAGAGGCACTCAGACCTGCTTTTCATGACACTAGATAACACACAGCAAAGAATAGTGACCCTAATAGACAGCAAACAAGGGGGCCTGCCCTCTCTTATGGGGGCAGTGAACAATGGCCTCAGCCCTATCTGATAAGACTCCTGGCAACATAACCGCAGTCTGGAGAGGCACAGGGCGGAGTTCAAGGCACAAACCATCAAGGAGATGAGGTCAGCAAAGACAGAGACCCATGACTCATGTAAAGAGCGGGACACTGATCACACATGAATGTGGAGAAAAACTAAGCTGAGGTCAGGGAAAAGCCCATTAGACTCAATTAGAGGGAACGGTGCCAACATACTCCTATGATCTAGACACTCTCCTACAGGTATGTATTCAAGTCAAGAAACACGACTCCACACAAATGCTCATACGCAAATGTTCATAGTTTTGACAATAAGAAAACCAAACCCTGGAAGCCAACCACCCACACACTGAGCAGACCATGACCTTGCCACTGCCCTAGAGTAAAAGAGAAATAACTATGGACACTCGTCACAATGTGGATGCTAAAGAAGCCAGATTTAAAACAAAAGAACATCTATCCAATTCCATTCAGCCAAAATTACAGCAAACTAATGTATGGGGACAGAAAGCAGATGAGTGGTTAGCAGCTGTGGAAGAGGGACATGGGGATGAATACAAAGGGGCACATGTTCACGATCTTGTCTGCAGCCATGGCTTTGTGGTTATATATAGTTCCTCAAGTTTTACAAATTGTGCATTTACATATGCATAGTTTTCGTTCAACATCAATAAATCTCAATACAAGACATTTTCTTTTTTTTATGTACATGATGCAGGGCTGGAGAAACAGCTCATTGGTTAAGAATGCTTGCTACATAACCAAGAAGGCCTGAATTCAAATCCCAGCATACACATGAGAAGTCTGCTGTACCTATAACCTTAATCCCAGAGCTGTGTCAGAGAAAACAGCAGGATCACTGGGGCTGGCAGGCTCCCTGTCTAGCTCTGGGTTTTTCATAGACCTGTCTTACACACACACACACACACACACACACACAAAATCAATATACCCCCTCCCTGCTCTATGGTACGTAAATAGCTTAAAAATCAGAAATAAAGCAACATGTATATATTAACCAAAATCAGAGATTCAGAGGGATCTAAATAAGATCTGTTGACATCTTTGTGATTTGGTTAACTTTTTTAGAGCTTGACACCTATAAGCTATAATAGTATCTAAGAGGTCATTCTTATTTATTGGATACAAGCTGAGAAATTCGATCCAGAGGGTACAAAAGGAAAAGGTATTTGAAAGAAAGACTGTACAACTCATCGATGCTCACCACTCCCAACAAAGGGTTCCTGGCACCAGTGAGAGTGATTACACTAGGAATAACAGGATACTTGAAATGCAGTCAGTTTCTTAGGAGGGCTGCCTGAGGGGCCAAGGAGAGATACAATAGCACGCCTTAGACACAGAAGGACAGCAATGCTCCAGAGTTGGTATCTCAGATTCTAAAAACAGCAATTCTTATGATCACTTGAATACTTAAAGCAAGTTTTTTGGAGGAAATATAAAATAAAATAAACACCCCTACCATATGTGTTGTTTGCTTAAGAGCTCTGTAAAGTTTTTGTTGCAATTGTTATTTAAAAAGGAAAGCCACTCTTAATCACAAAATGTAAAGTGTCAAACATGAAAACTTCCAAAACCAGCTGGATGGCTTTAAACAACAGGAGTTTTCTAACAGAGTTCAAAGCCCAGACAATGAGAGCGAGGCACTGACAGGACCCTGCTTCCTCTGCAGTCTGGGCTCATTGCTTGTCTCTTCCAATTTGGGTAGGACTGGAGGCTGATGGAGGTGGTAAGGCTGAGTGCTTCCTGCCTTACCACTGTGTTACCCCAACTTCCGCCTCCGTCTTCCCTGGCTCTCATCCCTGTGCACGTGTGTCCTCATCTAGTTTTAAGAGGACACCAGACATTTGTACACGTGGAGGCAGGTGAGGCTACACTAACAGGAATTTTAAAAGGCTTTAAGAAAGGCTACAATTGAACTCACAACAGAATCTCTTTAAAGAGACAGTAATGAGTTAGACCCAGAATTGAATTAATGTAGCAAGAAAAACCTTACTTCTAAACCCACAGTAAAGGTTGTGTCATGTGAAATTAAAACACTTGGAAATGGCTGAGAAATGCAAAAATACTGATGCCCACAGGCCTGGCAACTACACAAAGAATAAATAAATGTAAAATAATTTTCTTTAAAAGTACTGGTTCCCATTTTCTTTCTTTTTTATTATATATAAGTACACTGTAGCTGTCCTCACACACCAGAAGAGGGCATCAGATCTCATTACAGATGGTTGTGAGCCACCATGTGGTTGCTGGGAATTGAACTCGGGACCTCTGGAAGAGCAGTCAGTGCTCTTAACCACTGAGCCATCTCTCCAACCCCTTCTTTCCTTTTTCCTAATTTTGAAATTATACTTAACAACAAATATCCCTGATCCTGATTTCACCCTAAACTCCTTCTTGTTCATAAGAATTGCAATTTACAAAGACAGTAAGTAATTCAATTTTCAAGGCTAAGACACTACTTTTGGAATCAGAAAAGGGGGGGAAGGGTGTCCACATTATTTTGCTTTCTTTTAAATGAAAAGTGATTTGCTTTTAAGGGAAGCATGTCTTAGTCCTTTAAAGACCCATGGAAAAGATCCGTGCATCACGTGCATGTACCCTCATCTGCAGACAGCGCTGTCATGAGGATGAGTGGCGGTTTCTCTACAGCTAATCATGCAAGGCCAGGACCTGAGAAGTAAGCTCAGGACTAGCAAAGTGGACATGTTTCATAATTAAACAGCGAAAACAAGACAACATAGCAAATAAATATCTGGTTTGTATAAATTTTGCTGGTTTTTGTTTTTGTTTGTTTTGTTTTGTTTTTTTTTGGCAGGGGAACTTCATGACTGATTTGCAAGACTAAAGTTGAAGATCTGATTTATTATTTTCGGAAATAACAGAAATAAAAATAATTTAAGAAATTTAAGAAAAGGAAAAAAAAGACAGAAGTGTGCCCGATAGCACGTGCCTGTAACCCAGCACTCAAGAGGCTAAGGCAGGAGGATCCTATGTTCCCAGCCAGACTGGCCTGGAACTCCTGATCCTCCAGAGTCTGCCCCCAGAGCGTTAGTTAGGACTATGGGCACGCACCACCATGTCCAGGTACGTAGGGCTGGAGCGGGAATCCAGGGTTTCAGCATGATAGGCAAGCACTCGTGAGCATATGAGCCACAGCCTCAGGCCAATGCTTATTTTTGAGCACTGTGTACGTCCAGTGCTAAAGATCCTT
Source organism: Rattus norvegicus (assembly GCF_021556685.1). Lineage (NCBI taxonomy): Eukaryota > Metazoa > Chordata > Mammalia > Rodentia > Muridae > Rattus > Rattus norvegicus. The sequence continues at coordinate 58,016,465 of NC_141537.1, read as the reverse complement.
TAATAGATCTCCTTTACAGTCAACACATGTGGGAAACTAGAGTAATAATTTTATTAGTTTGGTATATGAGGGAAAATGCTTTCTTAGACACAGAGCTGATAAAACAAACAAACAAACAAAAGCAAATCAGATCAAATATCCTTGTTTCTTCCAATCTCACAAAGAACCCTGTTTAAGTGGAAAGATCATAGGCACGATACCTGTTTTAAAATACACATAGCTAAAAAGAGTCACTTTAGAACTGAGGGCACAAAGCGCACTATCTACTATATAGGGTTTTTGAGCCTAAGAAAAATAGTAAAAGATAAAACAAACAAACAAAAAAAAAAAAAACAAATATGAAACCTGTCTCTGTTCACATGAGAAAGAACCATTCATCTGAGGTCCTTAAATCTAATTTTGACCAGTGAAAAAAAGGCACATACATCAGGAGTCCCCCAGGCCCAGGTCTCCAGGATTCAAGGACAAAGCCACTGCTCTTTCTTCATCTTGGCGATGGTAAACAGTATTAAATCTAAGTGAGTTTTCACTGAAATAGATGCTCCACTCCCATCCTCCCATGCCGCTCTGTGTTGATTACACTTATGAAGACTGCTCCCAATGAAGTGATACATAGATTATCTGCTAGGAGAGCAAACACCAATCAATGACGAGCAGGAAACAGTGTGTACTTTTAAAACAGAAGGCCAGCCTGAAACCCAAAGAACCCGGGTGTTTCAAATCAGCTGAACAATCTACAATCTATGGAAACAGAGATGAGAATGGGACTGAGAACCACATAATAAGGCATAATAGAGCTATCACATTTAATCAAATGGTAGATTCCACTTACTTTAAAACACATCACTTTTTCATATACACTAACCATTATGATGTTTAACAAGGGGAGGGGGTAATAAGGGAATCTTAAGAATTAAGTGTCATATGTCATTGATAAAGCCCAAAAGCAGGATATGTTTCATAAATACAAAGGTCTTCATCCATCATAACTGAAAAATCTTACTGGCAAAAGCTAGTATACCTGTTCCTATCCTTTTCACTGCATTAGAGCAATCTCTCTGCAAGTGAACTCAAAGAGGTAAGGGTATGATACAGCAATGAAATAGAAGACCATGGCTACTGAAGACATCTAACCAGGCCTAAACACCATTCTTTACATCACTTTCCCTAGTGTAGAGATTAGAAAACTTAAATCTGATCCTCTAAGATACCGATAGTGTATGTACACTAAGAAGTAGCCTGTGGCCCCCAAACTGATTGTGTTCTTTGCATCAGCTCAGGGTGAATAATGATCAGAAGGCAACTGGCAGAAACACACAGCCCCCAGCTCTGTTTGATGTATGATCCTGTGACAACATGATTAGCAAGAACCATTTCTCTTATACCAAAATACTAGGTCCAGATGTCACCCCAGTGCCTGGAAAAGATGCTACATGGTGACAGCTGTTAGATGTTCCCATGCTGAATACTTGCATCCTGACAAGACACATGCTTTGACCATCAGGTATCAGTGCACTCATAAAACATTACCCCCAAACAACTCTACCTACCAAAATTAAAAATTAGCATCCTTTCCTGCTTTCTGGCTTGCTTAAGCCACAGTAAATAAGGGGCAGTTCTGCAGAAATATGACAAAGGAGCTGCTGCATTTTATGTAATTAAGCAATAAGCACACAGAAGTAATTAAGTGTATAGCATGAAATAGCAGTAAGCATTCAGCACAGCACACATTACTCAACCCATTCATTTCACTACACTTTTTTAACTGAAAGAACTGGTGACCCAGATAAAGCACTGAACTGAAAGTCAAGCGAATTCAAACAGTAAGAGGTAGATGTTGCAAGCACATCCTTTTGGCCAGACCGAGGGTCTATTCCCAAGGGTTCCGCTCACCAGCAATTCACCTTTGTGTAAGTATCTTAAAGCAGCCAGCCCTCTGTTTCCTAGCATCTTAAAAAAAAGACTCAAGCTGACGGAGCTTTGAGTTCTGAGTAATCGGCCAGCACGAAGGCTTGGCGCGGTGAACACGATGGCTGTTTTCTGACTACGGAGCATGGAGGCATCTACTACCGAATACGAATTTCTTGTTATCTGAACTTCTCTGTTGCTCTGGGCTCTTTCTTCTATCCCGAAGCACACTGATGCTACCGTGCAATGTTAATCTGCATTTTATCCTAATTTACCCACCCACCGGCCCCATCTACCCTCAGAAGCATCTTGGCAGCCTCTTGTGAAGTGGCATAATACTGAAAAGTATTTGAGTTCTATAGAGATGCTAAAGAAAATATCCAAGCACTGAATGAATGAAGCATGAATGAACCTAATTACCAGCTGAAGACCTTTTGGGTACTGGTATTCATAGCCTGCCACACTGCACACTGAAGAGGAATACCACAAAACAGGAAAGCTAGCTAGGTGATGTCTTGAGGTCTTCTTCCCTCCATTCACAAGTATGTTGCTGTACAAATGCTTCAACCCAATGGAGACAGCAGTGTGCTTCAGAGGACACTGTGCTGCCAGCCTGACCCATAAACGTCCTTATCAGGAGGAGTCAGAATATCTAATTCATTGCAGGCTGAGAGTTTAAAACGCAAGAGAGGATTTAGCAGTGCAAACTCCAGTAGTGGTCTACAAAGGGCATAGCCCCAGTTAAAAGCTGCCTCTCTAATGGAAAAAGAATAAAGAGGAGAGGACTGGACCTGTCCTCCCCCTCCCCTCTCTCTCCTTCCCTGCTCAAGCCCACACATGAAGTTCTATATTCAATCTTCATATACAGAAATGCCCAAAACTTCAGGATTCCACCAACGTAAGAAAAATAAAAGGTATTATTTAAAAAAAAAATCATTTGTTCCTATTCCATTCAGAAATGGTAAATAAATAGGTCTGAGTCAGTAAAGATAGAAGACAGATTATACCTAAGAGATCAGATACCAGGGAATGTGCATAAAACATCCACGTGTTTACCCCACGCCAAGCTTTTGTGCTGGCTGTCTGAATACTCAGAACTGCCAGAGAAGAAAACTAGAATTAACTGTGCTAGAGACACCAAAGTAGTCCCTTACACCATCAGTAATCCAATTCAGTGGGTAGCAGAAGTCAAAGAACCCAATGGAATTGGGCAAACACGCTGACATTTGGCCTCTCTGACCTGGGACACACTGGCCTGGACTTCCGGCTAGTTACCACCTCAAGGAAGCAGAATACAGTAAAGCATTGCTCCTCTAAAGGAACAACCTCTCTCTCTTCTTGGCCAGTCTAACTCTGTATCAGTAGCTAACACATTTCCACTCAGGGAATCAAACAGAATCCTCTACCTCAGTTCAACTTCTAGTACCTCTGTGAATCATGAGGAATTTACCTTTCCAGGGATAAATCATTATGAACACTAGAGGGGATTGAAGATAGAGAATCCGCCATACGGATGTATGTTATAACTTCCTGGTGTATAACTCACCCTCTCAGGTAGGAAGATGGGGTTGGGGGGATTAAATATTAGACTAGTTGTCCCCTTCTCTATCTCACTCAAAGAGATCGTACATTGTTCCTGATCTCATGTCATGTGCCTAACCATGAAGCAAAGTCAGAGCAAAGCTGGCACTAAATACATCTGGGGGAGGGGTAGACACAATTTTCTATCTTTGTCTATGTTCTGAGCTTAGACTTGATGACCAAAAGAGGTAAAGCTCTACTCTAATTCTGACATTTGTCTGTTTGCTTTCTGTGTGTGTGTGTGTGTGTGTGTGTGTGTGTGTGTGTGTGTGTGTGTGACGCACACACATGCAGAGCATATATACACAAACCATGGCACACTTGTGTGGAGGTCAAAGAATTTTCGGGAGTTGATTCTCCCTTTCCTCATTTGTGTACAGGTCTGTCTTACTTCTGCCTGTGCTATTTACTGCTTCTCCATCTCTAGTTTCCCTTCACAAAGTAGAATTGCTGAGACCACAGACGCATGCTACCACGGTCTTTACAATGGGGAATCAATCTTGGGTTGTTAAGTTTGTCCACCAAGTGATTTTACCCATCTCCCTGACCCATTTTGATACTTAAATAAAAAGGCTTACAAGTTAAAAGAGTACATACTACTCTTGTAAAGGACAGTTCAGTTCCCAGCACTCACTTCTGATAGCTCATGACCTCCCAGAACTCCAGCTCCAGGGGGATATTATGCCTGATTTCCATAGGCACTTACTTGCACTCATGGAAATGTATCCCCAATACACACACGCATGCACAATCTGTTTTAAAAGCCACAACTTCCCCTTTGTAATGAGGTACAAAGAATAAGAACATTAACATACATTTAAAGCCAGGAAAGATGTCTCACATAAACCCAAGGCAAGTGCAGAAAACAGTCCGGGATAATCCCACAGAGATGGCTACAATAAGGCCACATGACAAAGGACAATGAACCTGCATAACAAAGCAGGCTTGATGGCCATTCTGAGTCACCGAGCATATCCACAACTGTTCTTGTTATTTCTGTAATCACGTAGTGATCCTCTCCTAGTACACAGGCAGGCTGCTTCATAAGTTTGTTATAAAGAAAAGTAGACGGTCCTTTGAGAATAAACAGTGAACAAGGAAAAAAATAGTAATAAGACAGAAGACTGATTAAAGTCAGAGAACACACTGACTCTAATAAGGAAAGGTGGAAGGCGGCAGGCTGGTAATGAGGTGCTGTGAGCTAGCCATGGAAGCCCATTCCTGACAATCTTCCAGCTCAGAACATGTCCCAGATTATGTGGCTTGGGAAGGAAGAATATTTAATTCTCTAGCTTACTTTCACCAGCTAGGCTTCCACTAACATGCAGCTGTTCCCTGGGACCGCTAGGTCTCCGTGGAAAGGGGCTGAATACACTAAACACTCTTCAAATTGAATCTCAGATGGTGCCTCAGCTGCATTAATTCTGCGTGTTATTCTGCACCTACTACTTACACATTCCTGGGCTTAGTCTATAATGCAGGTTTGAAGGCCATTCCAAACATAAACATTAAGCCACAGTATGATTAGCTTTACTCAGACCAAAGATGCACCTAGAGCTCAGAACTAAAGAAAATAAGCATTTACTCCTGTTAATTCTGTAGATTGAGAGAAAAATGGAAATAAATGGCATTAAAGACTTTATATGACAGTGTCATGAAGAAATTATGTTCTTCAAGTCCCTAGCATTGATCACTGAAGATAACAAAGAGATGCTAGAATCATTATTAGACCCTAAGAGTTATTAGAACCTCATTAACAGAGTCCAATTACAGACAGAAAGTCAAGCTATTTTAGTTGAGCATTCATACCGACAGAAAAAAATAGAGCCTTCTTAATCACTTTCATTATCAAAACAGACTCCCTGCTGGAGCCTTTTAATTGGAAGTCTACCATTTTACAGGCATTTGCATTTTATCAAACTCTATTGACAGGACCAATAGAAATAGCTTCTAGTTCCTAGCTTCACATCTTCCAAATATGTGAAGGCAGCTGTGGTGATCCACTGAAATAAGAAAAGACGGCCAAGATACGAAGCTGGGCGCCCAGCACGCGAGCATCTGGCTAGAACGTCACTGTACTGTGAAGGAGCCTTTCCACTATGTCGGGGGGGGGGGGGGGGGGATGAGGCAGGAGAGCCCAGCACCAAGACTTCATTAAGCATAAGATGTCATGGAGATAGTAAACGAGTAAAACCAGAAGCGGTGTCGATGAGTATGTGACTGTGACTAGTTTTGCATTGTAGAAACTATAGAAAGACACCTCTGTCCCCTAATCTTTCTAACATACACTCTATCTGAACATGACAGTGCAACAGTGTTGTTGCCATGAGCTCTATTCTGTTATTTATAGAGGCTATAAAAGCACACAGCACTTTACAAACCACAGAACATGGGCACTAGAGCCTGGAGGAACTAAGCCTATATTAGACAGGGACAGGATGGTAAGGACAACAGGAAAATATGAAGTTGCACCAAATTCACGGTAAGAACAATTCTGGGAGACAGCAAAAACAGGACTAAATGATATAGTGTGTAAGAGAGAATTCATGGAAACCATAAGCAACCTATCTGTAATGTAAACCCTAGCTTTCTGGTTGCATCCTACTCTGATGGAATGATCTGTGACGGAATCTGTAGAACTGGGTAATTTATAAAGACTTGGAAGCTATGCGTCTATCTTCAAGCAGGGTTTCAGTAGACTTGATATCTGGAGAAGGCCTCCCCTCTCCTCCCAAGGTGGTGCCTTGTTGGTACATCTTCCACAAGGGAGGAACTCTGCTGCCCACAAATGGAGAACAGAGAACTGGTTAACAGGGAAACAAACTCCTTTTATGATGGGTATCAATCCATTCCACTCTGGTGACCTAAAATGCCACCCCAAATTACATGGAGGATTAAATTGTCAGAACATAAATTCTGAGGGAAACATTCAGACCATACCAGGCATTAAATACAAATTGTGGTTTTCTGTTCATATGATGCAAGTTTCTCTGAGGTAAATTAAAATATGAATGGTAAATAATTAGCTATCCCAATGCTTACACATGAAGAAAGAAGAAAACTGACTTAGATATGATCTTATAATAGGTCTAGAGGAACAGCCAACTTATTAATTACATAATTCTGCCCACACAAGTTACAGGCCCACAATACACCTCAGCTCAGGAAGTACCACATCCTTCATCCCTCTTGATAAATGAAAGACTTCATCTTCTAAAACCTCTACAAGGAAGGATTTCCACACGTCAGAGAGCAAACACTCCCCATCCCTCAGGCACAAAAGCTTTAATTGAAGGATTTAAAGCTTGCTCCTTAATTCAGTACTGTCTACACTTGCCAGAGACTGAGAAAAATGAATAGACAGATGTTGTTAGTATTGAGTTTTACCAATTACAAAGGACCTAATGTTGCCACACAATTTTGTGATGTATTATTATTGCCATGTGGCGCGAGCTTAAGGGACTTTCTCAAAGACACGAGACATGTCTAATGTCAACAAATACTTACTTAATAATCTCTGTTCTAACCAGTCACAAGCAGTCAGGCTGACTTTTTAAAATACAAAAACAAAACAAAACAAAACAAAAACCCCCAAAACAAACAAACAAAAAACCATGATGATCAATAGTTGAATGTTGAGTTAAAACTCAAATGCTCTGGGTAATACCAAGATCTCTGAGTTCATTGGGTGCTACTTTTCAGAGACAAACCACTAGAGTCCAATGGCATCAGGATATGTTCTTAGACATCACTGGGAATTGATATTTAAAATAAGTACCCAACTGATCCTAATAGTCTTCTCATAAATTCCTCTTTAGTTTCTCAAAGAGCATGTTGCCAATTCATTGCAAATAAAACAGACTTTACTCTCCTCCCATCCATCAGCAGTGACACCAGCCTTTTTCTCCATCCAAAGGGGAAACCATGTGCAATAGTTCAGCCCGATTTCCCAGGAATTTTAGCTTCAATTGCCTGGTTTCTGAGCCCTCAGCAATGGGAGCAATTTACCTCGATCGACTTCACCAGTCACTGTTGCAATTTAGCTAAGACATTTCCCAAGGGCCTATTAGGAAAGGTTCCAATTTGAAAAACTCACATCTGATCTTACAAACCAGTCCTGGAAACATCATTTGAAACCAACTTACAAATTATTTTTTCCTCTGATCACAAATCCTTTTGTTATATACATAAATGAAAATAATAAGAAAACAAGAAGACAATATTTCTGAAAAGCTCAAATATACTAACATCAAAAGAAATGCTGATACCAACCACAGCCTGCTATATGTGTGCCAAAGTTCTACTCCATTTGGTTTTGTTACTGTATCCTCTGCACTCAGCAAACCGAAGGTGGTGACTGGGGCCAAAGGAAACCACTGGTGGCATCTGCAATACAGCAACATCTCAGACCCAGCAAGTACAGAGTTCCTCCCAGAGTTAGGATAAAGAGAACTCGAAATCACACTATTAAGATACGTCCACACTTGTATACACACTACCAAGAGAAACACAGAAGTATACACTGTGTAGGAATTGGCAAAAGAAAGGAGACTGCTCCTATGGCAAGAGAAACAGAGAACGTCTAAAAACATGAATACAGAAAAAGTCAGCACCTTTAAGATCACCTCTGTGAAAATCATAATGTTCACAGCACAGAACTGCATGCTAGCCCATTGATAACTACATCATTATCTGAAATCAGATTCAGTAGGCCATAAAACAATGCATAACCAGGTCTTGATTTATGTTTTTCTAGAATACTGATGTTTTCCAGACAGAATGTAGAGAAAAGTATCTTTGTCACTGCTTAAGATAATAAGTGCTGCCAAAAACAAACAAACAAACAAAAAACCAAGGTAGTAAATAGAATGGTATCCATTTAGGAATCCCACCCCAAAAATTTAACAAAAAAGAACGTTTGTTAGCAAATGTCAATAAATCAATGAATATTCAGTTCCTATTAATAGAGATAATTGGAAAAACAAATCATGCTTAATTTGAATTACCTGGAATAGATGATTGTTTGGACTCAGAGCTCACGTTCATCTACTTTATAGCAGGAGAACTGTCCTAGATTAAAATTACATTATATCACTTTATGACATGGCTTTACCAGGTTTGCCGCCTGTAATGATTTAGGAGCTAGCCTACACCTAAATGGTAGAAGAGTTTCACATTCTCAGGAGAACAGTTCCCATTGCATTCTGGTCAACGGGCCCACAGGCAGCAGGGCCCAGTACAGAGTGCGCTCTCTGCCGTAGGGGCAGGCTAAGATTTCAGAGGGGTTTTTTGTTTGTTTGTTTACATTCTCTACATCTATGTGGAATTAGGGCGCACCCCAGTTTAGCTTCAGGTAGTATTTTTATGTCTTTCAACTGTAGGTATCCAAAATGAGTAGAATGGCAGGACAGTGACAGATGCCTGGTTTATTTTCTTAAACAACAGCAATGACCAAACAATCCACAGCCACCTTCCAGTCATGGAAAGCTTTCCATGGGGTTGATGGCTTGTTCAATACAGAAACGCTGCTGACAAAGAGTGCCAGTTCTCATATTGCAACCTTTCCAACCAGCCATACACCCAGGGCAAGAATTCCTTCAAATGCATCAATTAAAATAAGACATTAAAAGAGAAACTCGAGGCAGATCAGAGAATGCAGTACTATAATAGGTCATATTAAAAACAGATTTACACCCCTAAAAGATGTTAGTAGTCTCAATTTCTTCTCATAGTAGTTATTTCTATCCAAAAAAAAAAAAAAAAAAAAGTTACTTATGCTGGGAAGCCATGGGTTTATTAGATTTAAATGGATAATTTTAAATTTCTTCAATGTCTAATATAGTAATTAATTATACATAATTAACCCATAGAAACAAAACCTCTCTGGAAAACTCTCAATTTACAATGACGTTCTTAACTAAAAAGTTTGAGAAACACTTTTTTCCAGAAACTCAAAGAGACACTCTAAGTATAGTCCTACTAGAAAAGTGTCCTCACCTTTCACAGGACAGTCATTTACACAGACAACTCTCATAGAAAGTCCTCCAGAAGCATGTTTTTTAATTCACTTGACTGTCACCAAGCACGCTTGTTTCACTGTACCCTGGCACATGGCCTGTTCAATGCTACCGGATATTACCTATTTCAGCATAATACTAACTATTCTACAAATAAACTAACTGACCTTCCCTTTTCTGATCACTTAACACTGCATGCTAAATAAATTTACAAATAATCGCTACAATTTTAATAGACATAAAATTAGAATATGTACTCTATAATTCAAAGCATATAATTAAGATTTAGTAAAGCTGTAAATCTTTTACGACCATGCTCATAAATACTTTACTTGACTATTCCCCTATGTCTGAATATTTGGCCTATTTCTAATCTTTCTGAGACCATGATATGGGGAAATATTGTTAGGGACAGTTTGGCTCTGTCCTTAGGTAGCGCTACAAGAAGACCACTTGATAAAGACTGTACACTAGAGATAAAGTCACCTACATAGATGGCTATTTAACCCAAGTAATGGGACATGATCCCATTGCATATACAATTTATACACATGTATATGCGTGTGTGCTCATCCACATGTAGGTATAGAGCATTAAAGCTACACTTAATTTTTTGAGACGTGTCTTACTGAAGCTTGGTTTAGGATGAGACTGCCTGGCCGGCAAGCCCTCATCAGTCTGCCTCCAATCACCCAAGCACTTGAGGTACTGAAGCACGTGACCCTGCCTGCTCTTATGTAGGTCCTAGAGATCTGAAGTTACTTGGGTCCTCAGTCACATCAGATATAAAGTCTAGGCCAAAGTCACTTTGACAGGCGAGGATGTCCAGCATGCTTGCTTAACTTCAAGGCTAACCTACGTTCCTCCAGAATTTGTGTTGAAGTCCTAAAGCCAAGGAAATATCTCACACTGCACTACACCCAACAACAGGGTTTTTAAAGATGTAACTGAAAGAAGATGGATTCTTTATGATAGGCCCTAAAAGGACTGCTATCCTGATGAATGTGAACATCGGGGATCTATGTACATTTGAGGAACAAAGAGAAACTCTAAGAACATTTACAGAGATGAAACCAAGCCTGCCATGGAAGGGAGCAGATCTAGATCTCCTCATCCATTTTATTACAAGAATAATTAAAGGTATTTCTAAACATCCATACTGCAGATTCACAATTTAATCAATTAGCTTCTGGTGTACATTTCTTGAGATTACCTGAAAAAAGTAAAATGAAATCAAGGTATCAGTCTTTGGAGAATACTAACTAGTCATATTTGCTATACAGAAGACATGCCTTCAAGAAAAAAAAAAAAAATTGAAGACAGAGTAATGTGAAAAGGCAAGGACTTTGAAAAAATAAGAGTAAAGACCTTCAGGGCATGAAACTAATTTTAACAGCTTTCAAAGAAAGATGGTGGTTAAAAATGAAACCAAATGACTAATCAGACCAGATGGATGCTAGGCTTTGAACCATGGGGTGGGATCACAAACAGTGGAACTTTCAGGTTGCCAGAGTTCTTGAAAAACATGGGGAATGCTGAGGAGTGGTACACAAGAGCTAAGGTTACAATGCATGTTATGTTAAAGGCCGCAGCTCTCTGACTTCCGGCATGCTTTCCTATTTGCTTGTTTTACTGCCTTCCCACTCTGCAGGAATAGAGGAGGTAAAAAGTACACCCTGCTGTACTAGAGCACCGACTTTGTCATCGTGAAGCACAGCTGGTAAAGTGATGACCGTGGACTGCCTTAGCTCTTAACCCCTCAGACTGCCATTACAAAGAATTCACATGTAGATACTTCTGAAGAGTGTTGGCTGTCTAGGTCCTCACCCAACAGAGACACTTGTTTAGACTCAGGGATGATTAACTTAGTTGAAGTCCATAAGTCGAAACATAATTAGATGCAAGCAAAATATTTAAAGTTTTCCAGGATGCTAATCTTGTATCGGATGGCCAAAATGCTAGAGCTAGGTGGCCTAGAAAACCATATGGAGATGTGACAAGAACTGTGCTTCCCAGAAGCCCTAGTTAAGGTATATATGGAGCGCAACACACCACTTGAGATCTATTTTTAAACCTTGCTATGCTGTTAAAATGTTCCCTAAAATTGCATTATGCTATAAACTGAGACTCTGAAAAACTACAAATTTGATAGGCACACAGTTTGCAATTATAATGTAGATTCCAGTTCACATCTCTTGCAATACAAGCAGTCAATAGGTACACAGGCACACGGTCAAGCCTCAACGACTCAAAAGTAAGTGGCTAACATGTATTTGTGGTTAGAAAAAAATTTATTCTTAAAGAATTGCTTCTAAACTCAAGGAGTTCGGTTAAAAAGAGTTCAGAAGACTGGGTTGTATGTACCTCAATTGGTAGAGTGCTTGCCCAGCGTGCATAAACCCCTGGGTTCGATTCCCAGCACCACAGAGCCTGGTGAGAAATGCATACCTATCAGCCCAACACTAGGGAAGTGAGGCAGATCAGAAGTTCAAGGTCAACTTGAGCTACACAGAAAGTTGAGGCCAGCCTGGGATATATAAGTCATGTATGTCTTTAAATATTTGCCAAGGAACTCCCCCTAATAGTGGCAAAAAACAAAAACAGGATGCCAGGGACAAACATGTAGTAAAAAGTTATCCACTGGACTAACTAGCTCATAACCAATTTTTCTATTACTATTGAGGTATATAATGATTGTTCTAGGCAAAAGTAGGAAAGTTCAAAATTGAATGGGCAAACAAAACACCCTTAACTGGCTGTGAGCAAGCAGTAAGATCAGTGTATACAGTAAGCAAAAGAAAGGGATGAAGGGAGTCATTTAGCCTTATCTCCTAAGCCGTAATCATGGACAGCCATCATTACAGTGTGAATGTATAAATTCAAACACAGACTTAAGGTTATTCAGATGGCTCAGTAGTTAAGAGGTCCTAAGTTTAATTCCCCGAAACCACATGGTGGCTCACAACCATCTGTAATGGGATCAGATGCTCTCTTCTGGTGTGTCTGAGGACAGCTACAGTGTACTCACATATACAAACACAGACTTAAACTTAATGTCCTCTCAGCGTCTAAGACCTAGAGAAGGAGCTGGTTTCAGACACAACTAGCTTGACTTTCATTCAGTCCAAGTCTGCCTTGGAGGTCTTGTGGCTGCCTGCAATCCAATCAAGCCAACACAAAACTGTAAGTTTACTTAAAGCAATGTGAGTCTGTTTTATAATACCATTACAGAGTTCTCAGACATGAACTTCATAGATAATAATGCCATTTCTTCGTGTCAAAAGGACATGTCTGCTACTCTATTCCTTTCACATAATAAATAAATAAGTAGGGAAAATTAATGAGACAAATAAATGATTAATGAATCAAGTCATTGAAGCCCAAATCCAAATCCTAGGTAGACTAAAATGTCATTTCTAGCCAAAGAACAAGTTGCTAAGGAGGGTCCCCAAAGCCCATACACTCTCAAGTGTCAGAAACCCAGGAAGGGCAAGCAAGGGGGAGACAAAAATATAAGGACCTATTTGTGTCAAACAAGAGTTTCTGCTTGAGTGGGAAGAGTGCTGACTGAGGTACCTATCTAGAGGACAAGCTGGTAGCAAAAATCCAAGAACTAGTTGCATATAAAGGAAATGACCGAGTCAGCAAGTGACACAAGGGGGCCTCGCACTGTTGGAGAATGGGACAGGAACCTTATAGTTTGGATTAAAATGAAAGGAATTAGCATAAGTAAATCATGTGCAATTCTAAAGAGATATAGCTACAAAAATAAGTGTGTGTGTGTGTGTGTGTGTGTGTGTGTGTGTGTGTGTGTGTTTTCATACACTTGTTCTCTAGTTCTGATTAACTGACAGGGTCTGAAAGCAACAATCTAGCACTCCAGCAATGAGGAACACACCTAAAGCCCAGATCGTAATTTTAAATGGATTTTCTACTAAAATATGTAAGTAACGCTTCTTGAGGTAGAGGTGCTTGAATTAAGTCGCATTCAAGAACCATGAAGTTAATAATTGGAACATATATAATAGCCTAAATTATATGTCACTGGCTAAATCGGGGGCAATTTGGACACCAAAACAAATGGCACTATCAATGCATAACTCATTGAATAAAGTATAAAAGCAGGGCTCTATACTGACATACCTTTAAAAAATAATATAATTCCAATATGCTTCCCACACAATATTAATGGCAAAAGAAAAAAAAAAGAAAAAAAAAAAACCTTTATACAGAGAAAGCCTGACAGATACCAGCCTACATTATATAACATTCAGATTACTCTGCTCATTAAACTACACACTAATAGTCAATATGCGCCTGTTACCTTAAAAATCTGAAAGCAACAACTGTTCCTCCCTTTAAAACCGCTTATTCCAAGTTCTCACCAATAGATAACTTATCAATTGAAATGCACCCACTAAATTTTACAATGAATATCAACATGAAAAACTACAAGATCTAACAGCAGTGTGTACCGAAAGAAATAGGATTTCAACACCACTGACACACATTACCAGAAATTTATTAATAAAAAAACTAGAGAAAGTAATCCTACTTTGTACATACAACCTGTTAAATTTATAAATTAAACCAAATGTCTTAACACACTATCATCAAAATCTAATGTATCACAGGTAGTATGCAAAAGATGGACTAAGAATCAATTCTCTAAGGATGGAGCTTTTTTCCAGCTGACTTTCTAAGGAAGCGCTCTGTATACAGTGAAGTTCACTGACAGTATTGTGCAGGACAGGGACCAGCGATGAAGGAAATGAGAGCTCTAAGCACTTGGTCCCATCCAACCAGGCCTCTCCACAGGACATCTTTGTGAGGGTAAATGTCCTCATTTGTCAAATGGGAACAGTGACAACACTTACCAACAATGCTGTTACAACTTGTGTATTTTTTAATGTTTCAGCCTTGAATAGCAAGATCGTAGTAACTAGTGAGCTAGTCTGGCGTCTATGTCACAAGACTGATTTACATTTCTCAAAGAAGAATCAGAGCAATTCAAGGAAAGCCAGAATTCACCTGGGTGTCAGGACTCCCAAGTGATGATCCACACTTGCCTCATCCCTACATTCCAGCATAGCAGGGGTAATAATGGGGGAAGCTTTTCAAAAATAAAAAGAAATCAAAATTCTCTTCTCTCCTAAATAAAATGAAGGAGAAACATAGGAGACATTTCCAGAACCATTTAAGAAAACCATCGGCAACTGGACACGGTTGACAGTATTATAATCTTAGGCAGAGGCAGGATAAGGCCAGCATGTTTGTATAGCAAGTTCCAGCCCAGGCGAGTCTAGTTAGTGAGGCCCTGTCCAAAGCCAACAGTCACTCAAGAGAAAAAGGGCAAACAATAGGAAAGGAAGCAATGTTCTTGACACAAAAATTCAACTAAAAAGCCATATTCAGAATACACATAGAACTCTAACCGGTATGAAAAAGTTGAGCAGATCAATATAAAAAAATTAAATCAGCTTGAAACACATATTTCATAAGAGACACCCAAATACCCAATAACCTTGTAAACAGTTGCTCTACACATTGGTCATCAGGGAATGCAATCAGAAAACAAACTAAGAAACAAACAAATTGATATTGTACTTCCTGGGCACAGATCAGAATAACAAACACTGAAGCCACAAAGATGCTAAATGAGCAACTTTCCAAGCCTTCAAATGAGAGAAGTATTTAGAGTGTCAACCAGGCCAAATACTTCTTACTCTGTGATCTGAACATACTCTGACAGAGAAGAAAGGAAGGCTACAATCAAGAATGTATTTTAGCAGCTCCACTACAACTAGCCCTACCCTGGAAGTAACCTAAATGGCCATGAACAAGAGCACAGATAACCAAACCAGGGTGTACCTAATGGAATCCATACAGGAAAGCCACTGATACAAATAAGAATACGTATACATCTCGGGTGCCGGACTGTGTGAACATGGGCCAGAAACACTGTGCCTACTATATGTTTCTACTTAATGAAGTTCAAGAAAGGGGCACAACTAAACAATGATAATTTAAGTCACACATTGCCTCAAATGTTAAAAATATTGCCTGAGAATGGGCATATAGGAATGTTCTGGGGCACTAAAAATATTATACATCTTGATTTGGATGGTAGATATATATTGCAGTGTATATACCACTATAGATTCATTGAACTTAATGTTGCTGTACCTTATCCAATGACTGGATGTTGATCTGAATACAAAAGTTACTTAGAGGGGAAAAGCTTTTCTAAAGCAGCAAAGGTAGGCAGAGCAATACCACTTACATTTAAATGAAGAATAACTTTTATTAGTACTGGGAATAGAATTGGAAATTACTTGAAATTTGTACCACTCTGAAAATATATTATTATCTCTGGCAGCAGCTAGCAATTCTGCCTCCTAAGACAAAACGAAATTGTATGTCTAATTTGTTTGGGAACAGGTATACGACTAGAGGGAGCTCTCATTCAATGGTGTCACAGAGTCCGGCAAAGGGCAAGCACTGAGAATTCCATAGGAACTGGTTGGTGGAGAGGCTGGTGGAAAAAAAGGACCTCAGTCTGTACAGAAGGTACAGCAGTAAGAAGCAGAGGCAAAGGGTGTGAGGGTGGGGGTCAGGATGCTGTGTTTAGCATCTGCATCAGACAGAAATAAAATGGAAACACACCTTCAATTTACTTTCCACTTTCTTAATTCTTAAATTAGCCCAAACGCACTTGCAGCAGCACCTACCTGCCACACTCCCTTCCTTCTTTGTCCCATACACTTTAAAACTCCACACATCATATTGGAGGAGCATAAACCAACCCCAATGTAGATTTTAAGGGCGGTACAGGGAGATAGGATAGGGAGAAGGATGGTTAACAGACAGCAATGCCATCACTGACTGGGGGAAACAGTGCACATTATAAATGACCCATGATGGTGACACCTCTGCCTCGTGTGCTGGCTGCCAAAGATTTACTTTAATAAAAGAACAGGCTGGAGAGATGTCTCAGCAGCTAAGAGCACTGGCTGCTCTTCCAGAGGTCCTGAGTTTGATTCCCAGCAACCATATGGTTGCTCACAACCATCTGTAATGGAATCTGCTGCCCACTGTGTCAGTGACAGTGCTCATATACATCAAATAAATAAATAAACAAATAAACAAACAACAACAACAACAACAACAACAAAACCTGTTTTGTTTTAAAATGCAAGAGCCTTAAATTCTTAATTGTCTGCCACTTTAATTCGGCACAGTTTACATGCCCCATCCCAAAGCAAGGCATGATGTGTAGGAGTAGCAACCCTGGGCTATAATGCTGCACCCTGGCCAGTGTCCCCAGAGAAGCCATGGAAACAGAGCCCCTTTTGCAGAAGTTATCCCAACATCCATCCCGCCTTACCATTTATACGTCATGGGCTTAGGTTGGGGTCTTTCTCCTGGAGAGCACCTCGCTCAGGTTCCAGAATTACATTCTACAGAACTCCTGAGATTCTCCTTCCCGGAACTAGCCTCATTTCTCTTGGATGGTAAATTGGTTTCACAAGCATAGTTAATCAATTCTAGTCAACAACCCAAGATTCAACTACCTCAAATTGTCAAGTTCACATTTAAGAATGAAAGAATTTGAAGTTAAAATACTGAAGATCAAAGGCCAAATACTGGAAATAAAAAACCTTCTCCCTGGAGGCCTCAGTTCTCTCTCAACTAAAGACCAAACTCTAGACACATTGAAGACAAAACTCTAGTTGTAATTGGTTTGTAAAAACCCTAAGTTTATCTACTGCCCACTGGCATTTATCAACTCTAATACTTCAAAAGCTTATATTACAGCTCATTTTATTTGAGCTTCATAAATCCCCAGACATGCATAAGTATTTTTCAACTCAAATCCAACTGAATTTCATTTCATTGAAGACAAACGGAAACACTAAACATTGCTTAAAAAAATTAATAGACTGTTTCCATTACCAGGCCCAGACTACAAGTATTTGTGGAGTAGCACACTCTTGTATTTGTGGATAATACTCCTACATTCATATAGTACTGCAATCCCATTAGCAGCAGGCTTAAATTAATAAAATTGTTTGTCTTGTCAGCTTGTGTTACACGTTGTACAAACTTGTTAGATAATCAGCAGAGGCATGACAATTCATTATCCTACAGGGAACCGCTCTGCAACCAGCAGCTTCCGCTTTCAAATGGAGCTACCACATCAAATTAGACTATCATCTGCAGCCGGCTGCTGCACATTCTGAAGGGCACAAATGCAGCGACGCTACACACACACACACACACACACACACCCCGTTTCCCTCCAAATGCAAAGTCTCCTACACCTGCCGTGCGTCAGTGGGAGCACACTGTGAGAAGCCTCCCAAGCAGGACAGGCTCTAAGTCTGCACTGCAGTTAGTCAAAGGGAAAAGACATGATCAAATTTTACAGTGCATTCTGGCATCAGCACTCACATCAAACCACCCATTGCCATTCTTCTGACAAAGAGAAACAGGGAAGAGAAGAAATGAGCTTTCCCTGGACTGAGCCCATCTTCAGTCAGATGCCTCCACCTCTAACTGCGCAGGGGTAGGGATATTTAGTTGCTACTCCACTGGCTATGAATCTCTTTTTGGGCTCTGTGCTACCAACCATGCAAGCAATGACATAGGGAATTAAGTTAGCATGAATCTACTTAGCTATTTCAAGCCAGAGGAAGTAGATGTCAGTTACAATAGATAATTCTTGGCATCATTTACCCAAAATACAAATTGGTGACAGGTGGAAAACCAGAAGCCAAATGTTTCTTTGAGTTCCAGAGATAACCCCCTACAATGTGGTTCCAAAACGCAGAATACCTGTACAAATTTCAATGGGGGTGGGGGGCGGCAGCGCTTTGGAACTATGAGAATGCTAATGCATGTAATGCCGGCAGCTTGAATACTATATCCCTCTAGTTTCTGTAGGCTATGAATACTGGCCCACCAAATCAGTGAACCTTTGCAGGGCAAAAACAATTCTAACTTTTCTTTCCTCAAGAAGGAAAGTGGATTCCATGTTCAAGACAGAATAGGCTTGGTAACCATCTAGTCTGTGGTGCTGTTTCAAAATACTGTCTGAGACGAGTTAACAACTTTCCCCAATACTGTCAAGCTTGGCCATGTGAGTCCAGGAAAAACTATTCATTCCTACTCTGGTATGAGAGTATCCAGCAAAACCAGGAGCAAAAGGCTCTTTATTGCCACTCCTTCCTCTCCACATTCCTACGGTACTGGTAAAGCAATCTGGCAGCCTGGATCTTAACATGAACATGAGCTGGGCACAGCTCAGCCTACCTGTGATGCATATAGAAGTCAGAAGCCACTGGTTCTTACTGCAACACAATTTCCATAAAGAAGACTGAATAAAATATATAAGAAATTTGGTCCCAGCAGGGCATTGATGTTACAGTAAAAAGGCAGCAAAACATCCCAGGAGAGGCAGAAAAAAAGTGTTTCTGAAGTATGGTGGCCCACTTGAAGAGAGAAAACATATTCTACTCTTGATAACCTCTTGAACCTGAGCCCTATTCTCATGCAGGAAGATAATATAGGGAGAAAGGATGGCTCAGCAGGGAAAGCTCCCGCTGCCAATCCTTCCTTGCTTGAGTTCAGCCCCTAGACACACATGTAAAGGGGGAACTGACCTCTACACATGGGCCAAAACATGGACACACACACACACACACACACACACACACACTTTCTAAATGTAATTTTTAAATTAATACTTTTTAAAAGATAATATATGCAATTCCAACAAAAATCATTTTCCATTCTAAAACAGAAAATACGGAGGCAAAATGACATATCACATTTAGACCATGATCTGTTTCATCCTTCTTTGCCTCCTACTCTGATAGCACACTTCGAGTTCCAATCACTTCTACTTGATAACCCACTTTGTCCAAGGTGTAAACAAAGTACTATATGGGTTCTGAGTGTCCAGAGGCCCTTGGTATATACTAACTTAGGGAATCAAATTTACTCTATGATTCAGAACGGTGAAGTATTAACAAAGAAGTAACCACTTCATAGTGATCAATAGCTACAAGACTTTGTTACCTCGACAGGGTTCAAGAGACAGGGTATAATAAGAGTTGAAATGTTTATTGGTATAAAAATTATTTGAATCTTTAGAAAGCAAGATACAACCTGTACTTTCATGAAGACAACAAAGAGGCTGACCCTGCTCTGGCTTATGGGATGGGGAGAGCACACGCTCTGTTTTTGTTGTTTGAAAAAGAACATAAATGATTTTCCAGAATGAGAAGGCAATGACTTGTGGCACCGTAGGGCCGGCCTTCCTTGTCCCACCTTTATCCTAGCTCTGTTACTAAACCAAGAAGCACAAAATAGACAAGATTTGGTGGAGGATTAGGAACTGAGGTTTGTGTTAGATGCCAGAGAGAAAAAAAGAAATTTTTCCTAATTACAAAAACACATTAGAAAAAAAAAATCAATTTCGTTCCAAATACTCCTACAAACAACATGTGGTTTGGAGTACCCGAGGCTGCAGGAGCTTCCACACTGCCTCTGCCTTTCAGAGCCCAGCACACTTCCTATTAGCACTGTACTGCTCAAGTTTCCCAGTCAGACCATCTTGCCCAAAGCACACACTACTCCAGAAGAATTGCAACCCAGCCTCTTCTACGTGAAACCTTGTCGAGCCACTTGACAGGAAGTCGTTATTCAGAAGCAGCCACTGGACTTTCAGCACTCTGCACTCTGAAGGGGGATGCTATTTGTCCCTAAAAATCCAGGCATGAGTCAAGATCACTGGGTCAATACCCTGTTTATCTCCATGTTGCCAAAGCACACAAACAAGAGTTCAGGGAACAGCACCTGATCGATGCTGGCAGCCATGAGGGAGCACTCCTCAGACAACACTGGGGACAGGAAGGTAGAACTAGGTAAGTCCAGAGCCTAGTGCCCTCGCCAGATCTGAAGGGCAGGTAACACTCAGGTTCCAAGCAGTCTTCACATTGTTTTAAAAGCTTGAAAAAATAAAAGGATATTTAGAGAAATTACTTTTTCAATTCAAAATTTCAGGGTTAAAGTTAAATTTTTTCTTTGTGTATACGGTCGTTATTTGGGTCATTAGTGATTTCAGTCACAAAGCAGAGGTGAGTGGCTATAGAGATTAATGGTCTCAGAGCTTCATACTGGTTCAATAGACACTCTTTGGACTTACATGGGGTGGGGTGGGCAGCAGCCCTCCTTATCCTTCACATACATACACTCTGTATACACATATACTCCACATCTGCATCCTCCCACACCGCCGGGCACACACCAAGTGGGCTGTTGGATGGCAGGTGAAAACAAGCACTGCAGAACACGAGGGCTTACTTACCTTCACGCCTAGCCTCTCCACCCTGCCATGTGCTCATCTTCAAGACAGACAAAAAGGAAAATCACGCATGATTGAGGGAGGCCAGAGTGACCAGTACAACTCCTGCTATACAGCTCCACAGCTGTTTGCAAAAACTACAGCTTAAATGTTGACAGAAAAGAAAAGCTTAGATTGGAGAGGCCAAAATGCTACATCTAACAACATGGCTGGCTTTTCTGGATTTCTGCCAACACCCAGCCCTATCGATCAGATATTCACAGAGCAGCAAGTAGAAAGGAAGGGGAGTGGGCAGGCACCGGCCTCACACCGGATGCTACTTAGGATTCAGGCACCAGCTGCACACGGGGTAATGCTCCCTGGAGCAGTCAGCTGGGGAGGCGCTGCATCTCATCCTCACTAAGAGCTCAGGCTGCAAAACTGCACACGCTATTTGGACAGCCAATTGCCCATGACTAGGCCAGTGTCCACAGGGTGCTGAGTAACCAGGGAACGCAATACTGTCATTTGTTCAGAACAACAATCCTGCAAAACTGCAAGGACTCTGTATTTTTCAAATGCTCCTCTAGCCACAAATTTGCTACAAGCATTGCTCTGAATCACACCAAACCCTACACTTTAACTTGCAAACACAGGACACTGAATCCAGTCTAGAATGTCACCAGGCTAAATCAAGACCGGTTCCCTTCAGCCAACTTCCTTTGCACTACTATACAAAGCTGCCTTGGAAAACCTCCTGAATTCTAAGTCCTGCCTCAATTCCTATATAAAATAAGGGAAAATAAAGAGGGTAGCGTAAGAAGCTTGTCACAGACAGTACTGACAAAAAGGCAGCTTTACTGTCTGACATTCGAAACAATATACACCACTATAGCAGTGAAAGGCTCCACCCTTCCCAGGAGGCCCAAATCTGCTAAAAGCCCTCCAGAGAAGCTACTTTCTTTAGACCCAGGTGTAGCCATTTATAACCAGAGTTCCAGAGCTGTGCCTATGTCTTTGAACAAGAGGGAGAAAATGGACAAAATAGCTTATTATGGAGATCAATGCCAAATGCTTTTAAAATAGACATTTGCTTATGATGTTTCGTTTTCTAGTTTGACTTCAAAATAATCAATGAAGTACTTAGTATGTCCTACCTGCCCAAGGATATTGGTAAACCAAAGCCACTCTCCCATCCACAGATGGACACCTGTTATCCTTACAAACACTGCCCAAGAAAAGTTACCTCGACTGGAAAGAAATTGTGAAAGAATTTTCTTGAGTGTAGAAAGGAAAAAAAGTTATTTTTTTTAAAAAGAAAGTTGCAGACGTGGCTTTCTATCTCTGTCCTTCACTGTTAAAATTCTCTAGTCTTAAAACTGCAGATCCACAATTTAGAGTTTCAAAAAATCTCTTGAGAACTCAAAGATTGTCTTATAACACACTTGGTAGAAAAACAGAATTTGACCTGAAACTGTTACAAAACCGCACATGAAAAGATTTGAGGGACTTTTAAGTCTTTGTCTCATAAATAGGAACACTCGTGTCCCACTGAAAATAATCACTTCGGTGTTTAATTACAGAGGTGACATTCACAATCCACTGAGGGTTTTGCTGGGGCACATATGTAAGAACATGTCTTTGATTGTTTCTCCACCTTCTATGTTGAAGCACGGTTTCTTACTTGAACTGAGAGCTTGCCAATCTGGCTATCTGGCTAGCTTGACCAAAGGACCTCCTGGTCAACTTCCCAAGCAATAGTATTACAGGCAGGCCACCAGACCCTCCCAGCACTTGTTTGATTCTAAGGATCTGAGTTCAGGTTGTCCTGCTTGCACAGCAAGTTCTTCATGCATTAAGCTATCCCAACTTCCCACAGACCTTTTCAAAGGCCCCAAACCGTTCTAATGCAATCTAAGGAGTAAGGGGTATGGCTCTCTATTACCCGCCTCTCACTTCCACCTGTAGCCCGGCTGTCAAACTCTGCTCATGGGAACCAGCACATTGAAAGCATTTCAATTTCTAGCTCAACCTTCAAATCTTGTCAGTACTTATTTTATGACCTATCTGCAGCTAGTAAAACCTCTACTGGGTTGACAAGAAGCTTTGTTCACCTTAATCAAAAAAATTTTTTTTGCCACACAAAACATTACTTTGATAAACTACCCTAATTTTTCATCTTCCTTTTACTATTTCTGTTCAAAATTGGTTCCTCCAAATCAACATACTTGCACCTGAATCTGTGGCTTCAGTCTACTAAACCAACACCAGCAACTTTAATTCATCTAACTTCTGTCCTCCTGAATCAAAATATTAAATCTGTACAGATAATTCTGTACCCACTGACTCAAACCCTGACCCTATCTCAATTTTAGAAAAAAAAAAAATCAACAAATCTTACAGGCTCCCTTCCCATGGGTCTGACCATCCCCAATAACACCAAAACCTTTTGACTGCAGAGTGAATGTTCCTAACAGAAAACTGTGATCACACTGAATACCTAATCAAAAGCCTTCACTAATTTCTAAGCCAACAAAACAAAGCTAAAACAGAAGGATTATTTCATACACTTTCAATTTTACCTTGACACTTAACTTCTCTTTTAAATTATGTGTATGTGGGAGGGAGAGGGAAGATACATAAATCCTGGTACACATATAAGATCCCCGGGACTTGAATTACAGGCAACTGTGAAGTGCCCAACACAGGAGTGCATGGAGCTGAACTGAGGTCCTGTACAGGAACAGCAGACTCCTGAGACAGCTCCGCAGCCCTGTGTTTATCTTCCTAGACCCAGTTGTATATCTGAATCACCATGGAAGGAAGATGGCCTATCCCCTCCCTAAGCAAACACCGGGTTAAACAGAAGAGGCGCTAGAGCACATCTTTGGCTACTGTTCCTGATTCTGTGTTGTTACACCTCGTCCCTAACTTGAATGGCCCCTCATGGATTAGACGCCAGTGGTCGTCCGGACCCCACACATCTCACACCTTTCCTCTTCCATCCTCAAGGCTGTTCAAACGCCATTTCTTGTACTCAACCTACCTTTAAACATTTCTTCTACCTCCTAATATCTACAGCAATTTCATACAAAGAAGGCTATTTCATGTCATGCTGCTTATTCTGAAGTTAAGATTATGATTTCTAATACTTACTTTCCTTCTAAGCTTGAATTTTTCTTTTTCTTTTTAAGCTTATTGCTCAGTAAATTCCTTTTGAGAACAAGCAATTTTTCATCTATTTCTGCTCTCAGCAGACCCTTAGCTCAGTTCTTAACACATATTTATTCTCTGCCCCACATCAGAGGGTTAACTAGCTCTTAGCTACAAATTCAGACAAATGACTCCCAGAATACATCTGGCTGGTGCAGTTCTGATCAAAAACACAGAAGTGGGCATGTTTGGGGTAACAACTCCAAACATATAGTTTTTTATATAATTTTGGCTCAACCAAAGCAAAGATACAGAGATCTAATATGAGCACATACATTTTGGTCAGTACTATGAAATCAAAAGGCATAAATAAGCCAAGAGGAACACAGGAGGGCAGGGACCAGGGAGCACCACAGGCAGAGGTGGGAGTGCCACAGTCATTCTAACCTCAATGCCCTGTTTTCATGCATGTGGTTTTCAATCAGGCCCTAACATGGTCACTGTTGACCAAATGTGTAAGGAGCACAGAAAAGGCTGAAATGCTTACTGATTGATACAGAGTAGTAAAGGACACTAAGAAACAGGTATGAAAGGGTGACATTAACCACAAAAGGGCCAATCATCAGTTTGCAAAATGTATTAATTCAACAATGACTCAAACCTCTTTTTCTCCCATGCTGTTAGTCCATGATTCTTCTGGAACAAGGGCAAGAATTGACAGAGGCTACCTTACAGTTTGAGTCCTTCAGCCTCAAAAACTATAGCCAGGTGTGGTAGCACACACACTTTTAATTCCAGCACTCGAGAAGCGGAGGCAGGCAGATCTCTGTGAGTTCAAGGCCAGCCAGGTGTACAGATCGAGCTCCAGGATAGCCAGGGCTACACAGAGAAACCCTGACTAGAAAAATAAGATAAAAAAAGAACATATATGCACACATATACACATATGTTCAAATATAAATATTCAACAACACACATGCACACATACACATTCTTATTTGAACGGTTGATAGGTAACATCCAAGCACTTTGAAGAAAGTGGACACCTTGGGAAAACTCCTCTGCAAATTACATTTTTCCTCAATTCTATGTATTTCACACCCAAACAACAAGCCTCTATGCATGCAATCAAATTATCTGTATGGGTCCTCAAATACCAAGACAGTCACAGGCATTTATACAATTCTTCCAATAAATTAAAAAGGTAGTAACAGAATTTAAAAAATATACAGACTACCAAAGAAATACACAATAATTTGCCTCAAGTGATGCTCAACACAACTAGACACTGTACTAGCTGACTACTAAATATTATTCAAACTGAAGGCTAACAGTTTTGCCTAGCCACACATAAAACTCCAAGTATAAGCTCAAAGTCTAGTCGCCACCATGGACTAGAAGGGACAAGATAATAGGCATCAACTAAGTCACAAATCCAAGGTATAAATAGGCATTTTTGTTCCATGAAGGCATCAGCTTTTGACCTAAGACACCACCATATTGAAATGATGAATGCTCACAGGGAGAAAGGAATTAGAAAGAAAAGGCCAGCCATGTAAACCAGTCTGAAATTGCTCCCAATGAAATAAGTTGAGAAAATAGGGAAGGAGGGAGAGACTAACTAGCAGTAGGGTTCCCAGGTTCCCATTCTTGCTGTCCATCTCTCATGCCTCCCTGATGAGCCTGTGACATTACAAACAGATTTCTCATTTAAGCATTCATTGGCTCCTGCTATTCACCCCCATCTCAAAGCATGATTCCTGGAGTTCCAGGTACAACAACCATTGTTATGGAAATGAATTTGAGACCACACAGGCTAGGGCTGGTATAACAGTTAAGAAAGAGCTGAAGGAAAGCCTTAACCTTGTTTCTGTAAGAGAATTAAATTATGAACTCAGTCTGCGTCTGTAAAACCCTGATATGGTAAAGTTACACTACTTTTTAAAGGTTCTTTAAAATATTCTAGTACATAATAATGGCAGTCTGTTATAAAACCAGGAAAAGGGCATTCTAGGGATGGTAGTTCTGCACCGTGACCATCCCCTTCAGGCGCGCCCCACTGCTTCCTCACAGGTGCTGAGAGTAATGTACAACACTCACACACAGGTGTGTGCACAAGCGCAGCATCCTCAGCAAATAAAACTGCTGACCACAGAAAGGCCTTAAAGCTGAATAAGCCGTGCAGAGAACCAAACAGCAATCAAACACCCCTAGGCATGCTACCACTCCCTCGACTGCTGGCATCTCTAAATGGCCCGGGCCACAGAAAACTATCCACCAGTCAGCTGGTAATCAGACTATACAAGATGTCAGGAGCTTTGAATGTGCTCTAAGATCTTTAATGTTCTGTGGTAAGAAGAAGATGATATCCTTGTGGGTAACTCTATGGGTAGCTCTGATGAAGAGAACAGCAAGTATGTATTAATCATAACCTTACAGTCATCTTCCTCTTATCATAACAAGATGTCAGCCTACATGGGTCAGTAACACTGGGCTACAGCAAACAACAAGGGGAAGATTCTGGTAGCCCAAGTAACAGAATTCTAAAAATAAACACAGCAGCATCCTTACGGTGGCCTACATTAAAAAGGACAACCACCAATCAGGGTCCTTGCTTGTTTGCACCCTTTCCCCAAATCATCATTCAGTCAAGTACCCCTTCCCAAATTCCTTCCTCCTTGCTAAGGATGCGCAAAAGACTAACAGTATCCGTTGCTATTGGACAGTTTATTGGACTCAATGCTTTCTAACTATCAGCAAATTAGGAAAGACTCCCCTGTGCTAGGGTCCTGCAACATTCAAGGTAAGAGCATGCACAAGAAACACTAGAGCACTCGGCGGCAGCTCAAAGTGCAGGCACCGTAAGAGCTTGCTCCAAGCAGCCACCACAGCACTGGAGTACACACACGCACACCCTTGTAAGTGGACAGTGTCTGCACACCAACCTCTCTCCACATCACTTATTTCACACTTTCCCAAAATCATTTCCTATTCTGCACCTGTGCTTCTGAATTTAGGGCAAGAGAACAAGATGAAAGATTACCATGTGACAATGGACTTTAGCAAGACCATTACGTTCTTGAAAACAAAAAAGGGGGGAAAATGACTGCATTCAGGTGATTACTTTGAGAGAAAGCGCAGGGCACCAAGAGAAAATGAGCGCATCATCAAGTAATAATGGCCCAGTTCAAACGATTCTTGTATAGAACAGGTCCAAAGCTGCAGAAATAAGTGCCCAATCATGCAAGACTGTTTACTTCATGTCCACTAAACACACAAAGTTAGGGCCTAGGCAGCACACATACAGACACGAATGAAAACGGACAATCTTTGCAAGTATGTTATCATGAGACATAATATTTTAAGTCATAACGTACACTCACAAGGAGAAGTATCATAAGCAAACTATGTATTTCAGTCTACCTTAACAAGGAGAAAAATGGAAATGTGGAAGAAATGCCAAGGAACAGGAACCTGAATACACTTAGCACACCTTCATTATCCATTAATTATAAATATAGATCTTTCCTAAATCAATGTTAATTGCAAAGGGAATATTCATGATCACTGCTAAATAAACAGATGTTTGACTAAACTTACAACTTAATCACCATCATGAAAGATACATTATAATCTATCATTAAAAACCACCACATACAAACTTTATTTTAAAAAGGTTTTTACAGTAACTCTAGGTTCTTTATTACACATTTAAAAATATTTGCGTCTATATGCAATTTATATGCTAGTTGCTAAGAGACAGGTGCAAGGCATGTGAAATTAAATGGGACTTCAAAAACAGGTAAGATTCCTCCACTAAAACTACCAAGATTGCCTTGGCTAATTTCATTAAGAAAACAACTCAAAACTGAAATACACATCAGCTGTGATATATAATCCAAAAATGGCAGGCATACAGGTTCAAAATAAAAATAATCCCCTTAAAAACAAACAAGCAAACTGTGTATGTCTAAAGCTAGACCCATAAAGCATGGACTTTTTACTAAGGAACCAAGGTGACCTGCAAATTGAAACATTCCTTTAAGGCTTGCCAAGAAAATAAACCAGTCTCAGGATATTCCTGAAATTTACAAGTCTCAGAAGCTTTTTCAAGATCATTTGGGTAATTGCAACTTCTGGAAGGACAAGACTCTATTAACCAGGTGAGCCACCTCTAAGTCATGGAATTATTTCCAGTGTTGCGCCTCAAGCTTACCATCAGCTGGCACCTTCAGACTGAAGGAACTAATCTCCTTAAATGCAGCTCCAGTGTACTTTACAGAAGCAGCATCCAGAAAAGAAAGGTTATACAGATGACAGTGAGGGCAGAGGAGGCAGTAGGACAGAGAGGGTGCTGACCTTTCAATGTGCTACCCAAAAGACAGAGGGATATTTTGCTAGAAAGTAAAGGTATCACCTTCCTCCTTGGCATCAGAGAAGTGACAGTAAATGCTTGGTGACATTCAGCAAAATGACAAGAGCTGCCTGAGGAGTGGATACCACAAACATCTAGCTGAAAACGGACATCTCAAGGGAGAGTACCTGCACAGTCTTAGGTTAAAGCAGTCACACACAACGTGACTAACACACGCAGTTTCATGCAATCAGCCTAGCATTTTCATTCTGGCATCACCCTCTCTACCAAACTCCACCAAAAATTTTGCTGATTTGAAAATGTTCCTACTACACTGGTTATGACAAAGGGTTTTAAAATAAGGAAACAAGTCAGTGGACCAAAGGGAAAATGGATGGACAAGAGAAATAACCATGGATATCACAAGCATCCAAGAGATCAAATAAAAATTTATTTCTCCTTTGAGTCCAACACCACTGAATCCTTCCTCCCCTCCCCCATATCCTCCCGCTCCCTTCCTATCTCTCTCACAGCAGGTTACCACACTCTGCCTTGATTACCAAGTACTGAAGTAGCTATTCTTGGACTCTAAACTTCTGACAACAGTCTTTACCTTGAACACCAGTGATCCATCCTGCCCTAGCACAACACACTGTTTAAAGCAAGGACAAACTAACCACCCAATGGACTAGGACTAAACACCTCTAACACCCCTAGGGCTCCCTCTTAGTGTAGCACTTCTATGAAAGAAAATGTCCATGCTGCTCCTCACCACACTCCTTTCACAAATCCTAATGTCGATGCAATACTGTGAGATAGAAATTTATAAAACCTAGATTAAGAAAAAAAGGGGGGGGGGGCTGGCAAGGGGGGGGGTGGCATACTCCTTAAGTACCACCTTTTAGAATGCAGTACAAGGATGATCTCTGTGAGCTCAAAGTCAGCCTGGTCTATACAGAACTCCAGGAATACATAGAGAGACCCTGTTCACTGGCTGTGGAAGAATTCCTTTTCTAAGAAGTCCTCCATCAGGGCTGTTTTAGAACAAGAAAGTCTCACTGAGCTACTATCCCTAGTGACCGTCAGAGAAAGTGGCAGTTCCAGAAGCTCAAAGCTGTTAAAAATGACACTAATTCTGCCCTTTGGTGACATATCAATGGAGAATGAGAAATACCCTTTAATTTGATGCAATTTAAACATCAGCCAAGACACATCTTGGTGGCACATGCTATCCTCTGGTCTTCCTGGTTCTGTCTGGGATGGGTCCAGCTTTCATGCCCACTAGCCCTGAGATTACAGCATCTTTCATCTAGTACTACCCACTCTCAGCCACCAGCTGCCAATCAAGTGGATGGACTTCTTCACGAAATAGAAAGAAGTCCTCACAAGGCTGCCATGCTGGCTTCGAAAGGTGGTGAATCTGACTGCTCAGGTTATCAAAAGGGCATTCCAGATATCTGTCCAAACCAACACAAGGAAGCATGTACACTGAAAAGAACATTACAGCCCAATAACTTCAGGACATTAGAGTCGATGAGAAGGAAACATTTCATGTCTTTAGGGAAACACTATGGGGATTATTAATGGGCATTCAAAGAACTCTGCATTACCCTAAAACAAATAAGCAAACAATGTTGTACCAGCTATTAAAAGCAAAGGTTAGGAAGTAAAGAAATCTACTGTGTTCTACTCTAATAAGGTCTTTTACAATCAGTCCCCTATAGAAGGGGACTGGCTCTGTCTTGTCACAGTGTTAAGAGACACTAAAGGTGATATTAACAAAGGCTGAGGAACAAAGAGGAAGGGCTCATCACAAGCTACCTCCCTCCCTGACTAGGTTTGGGGGACGGAGGAATAGCAATAGTATTTCCAACCTCTTGAATGATTTCGGTTAACAGTTTAAATAAGGAAGAAGCAAACAAAAGCAGGTAAAGGACAAAGTGGGAAGGACATGTCAAAAGAGGTATCTTGTGGAAGTTCATCAAGCAAACAAGCAAAAAAGGAAAACTAGAAGCCAAAGCACTTGCCCCCTAACCCCTTTCTGTTCTTTTTGTTCTTGTCTCATGGCGCTATGAAGCAGGGGCTCACACTCCAGGTCTTGTGCATGCTACAGCTTTTACTCCTTGAGAAAGGACAATGAGTACAGGGTGAAACACCCCATAAATAAATATCCTAGCTACACTGCATGTGTTCTCTGGAGAGAACGGAAGCTTCCTAGACAAGTCGCACAACTCAGAACGAGTCCCCTCCTCCTTCCAGGGGAGAAAGACAATACCTGCTTCCTAAGAGAAGAGCTTTCCAGAAGGGAAATACTTAAGTTCATCACTGAAGAAATGAGTGGCTGTGACACCTTTATTAAAGAATAAGTGAAAATTCCCCCTCAGTGTAAAAGAATATGATCTCTTCACACAGCTTTTAAGGCAGACTAATAAAGAATATTTGCAGAGGCAAGACTTTATTTGGTTAAAATACCATCATCCTCAATCACTGGCCCCCACCCAGGATTATTCCCACTGGGTCTCCAATGATGCTAGAAACACCCCCAAACCATGCAAAATGTATGGGTTTTAGCCTCTGCTGCACATCAGAAACCTCCCTCTGAGTCCTGAGAAAAATGGGGAGGAAGGGGGGAAAAAGGAAAAGCTATCTGTGACCTATCCTTGGGAACTCTGGAGTCAGGTGGCCTGGGGCAGGGTGTCCATTGGGTAGTTATGATGCACAGCCAGAACCTGCACATCGAAGCATCACACAAAACATGTTTGCCCGCTTTACGACCTGTGCTGTGATGCTGCCCTGATAGGGCCCGGAGCAGACGATAACCAGTTCCATTTCCTAATCTGCAGATGAGCTACTGTGTATCGTAGACTAATTTAGTGGTGTTGAGATGCTGGTGAGGAGTTCATGGCTTTTGTTTCTCATTAGAGTTTTATTGAAAATTTTGTGTGCTTTTTATTTCATGCTCATACAAAACATAAATGCTTAAAAAATACCCAAGCTAAATGCTAAAGAAAGTGGCTTTTATCCATCCAACAAATGATTGATGAGGAAGGAAAGAGCCCCCACTGCTACACACATATACACACACAGAGAGAGGACACACACTTCTATGACAAACAAGAAGCCACTTATTCTTGGCACAGGAGAGATTACAGAAACCAGTTTTTCTCCAAGCCTTAGATGTGTGCTTCTCCAAGGCCTGAGATGTGTGCTTGCATCCATGTGCCAGGAGGAGGTGTGGCTGTTTTAGGCTAACAAATAAAAAGGGAGCACCAGCACTGTGCCTATGTTCTAGCTCTCCGACCTTCGTCTTACCAGTTTTTGCCACAATGTCTTTAAGACTTAGGCCAAATGATCAGCTCTCTACTTCCAGAGCGATTTCTCAAGAGATCATCTCATCAGCAAGTGCCTGATTTCCTGCCCAGACAGAGGCAGGTACTTTAGCATGCCTGAAGCATCTTGGCCAGCCATTTAACTCAGGTGAGACTCTCAAAAAACATACCAAAGAGGCTCCCAGTGCAAGAGCACGGCGTCTAGTTCCATAGTAGTGCTTTTACTTCTGCATCGTTAGTGGCTGCTCCTGCTGGTCCTTACCCACTAGTCTGCCCTATACCCTCCAGAAGTCACACTGTTCCTGGGTGGAGCATTTGGGTTGGATTTATTTCCTTATGTCCAAAGGCTTTCTTGAAGCCAAGAAAGTGCCAAGCAGGCCCTTGAGGTTGCAGGCCATAGGAGGCTAGATGATTATCACAGAAGAAATCATGGCGTCTGTCTGGGGCTCAGAAAGCACCCAGCACCAGGGAGAAGCAAGTTATTAAAACAGACAATAAAATAAATAAATCAGCCTTCTGGGTTCACATAAATATTTCCCTAATCGGTAAAAGGGCAGTAAAGGGAATATAGAAAGAGTGCCTAACATTTAATGGGCATTAGGTAAAATATTATACTTCCAAAAGTTACTCAAGTGTGACAGGGAGTCTATGAGCTAAAATTACTTTTCCAAGTGACCAAGATACTAATTTCTTCTTCAGAACTAGAAAAGGGGCCATACAAATGTCAAAATAGTACTAACTGGATATGCAGCCCTGAACGTCTCTTCCTGAAATTGCCAACACATTAACAGCACACGGTCCTGTTTTTCTCATCAGAATAGAACTGTGGGCAAGCAACGCTGCTCCTAGCTACACACCTATGCACAAAGTGAATACTCACACCTCCTGCAGCACGCCCTTCCAGAGCACTCTCCCAGCTCCTGTCGAGCTCCGAGCAGAGCCAGTAAAGCAGGATGCTAGGAAGTCCATCAGAGGCAGGAATATGGGGGGAGGGGGAGGAAAGCAGTGTCTGGAGACTCAGTCCTTATCCCACACCTTCTTTCTCCGCTATCTTTATGTTCAATGACATTATTATCTCCAAGGGAAAGGAGGTTAAAAAAAAAAAACAGAGCCAAAATGTAAAGCTGTAAATAGATACAACAGGCCCTACCCTGATGCTGCTGGCCTTTGCCTAGATAGAGCTGAGCCTAAGGGAAACGCTCAAAGTAGGCACTTACCAAGAACTCTCAGCTCCTCCTGTACCATTTCTGCCTAGACACTGCCATGTTCCCACCTTGACGATAAGACTGAACCTCTGAACCTGTTAATTCAGTCCCAATTAAAAGCTGTCCTTTATAAGAGTTGCCTTGGTCATGGTGTCTGTTCACAACAGTAAAATCCTATCAGAGACAACCACCCGCAGTAAATCCTGACCCTTTGAGAAGAGGCACATAAAATAATCTTGAGACAAGAAGGTAAATTTGGATGTGTGAATGTCAGAGAAGGTCTGGGAATAAGTTCTAATTATGAACACAGGGGGTTAAGCATACAGTGTTACCAAGATGTCTGGGTAGCTCACTGTCGGATGGTCACTATGCCCCCAGCACCCCAGCAGCGGAGCTGTCATCGAGTACACAGAACACCGAGCTGGAGGTGTGGTTACTCACAGCTGCCATTATGCTCTGAGCACAGTTATAATGGGAATTTGAGGTCATGGAGTCTTCAACAATGTCAGACAGCACTGCCTATAAACCTCCCATTACTTCTTGAGTTGAAACAAGACTCGGTGGACAGTGCGAAGTTCCTCAGAGACACAGAAGGGCTGTGGGGAGCCCTCGTGTATTTCATTCCCATCTCCATGAAGCAAAATTCTCCTCAGGACAAAGGTGAGACATAGTCATTTAAACTAGCAGCTGTGGTTGTAATTACTTTGCTGGTCACAAGCACTATTATATGTTAATTAAATATAATACACCTGTATGTAGGGGTGACAGTTTTATCACAATAGGATGCAGTTTAATAATCTGCATTATAACTGTGTAAGCAGAGCGGGCTGAGACACGGCGATACTGCACGTGTGCACGTGAGCAGTCCCATTCCAGTATCACTGTGTCGTTCTGCAGCGGCAGCCCAAGAAGGCAGCGGAACCCAGAAGGAGATAGACCAGTCTCCACTCCCCTTTATTTCAAAAGCAGCAAGGCGAGCTGTTGGGAGGAGGAGTGTGGCTGGCAACAAAACCCAAGGGGCCGGGATCCCAGCCTGCTTCTAAATAACACCGACAGATAAGGAATTAGGTGATGAGAGTCCTGCCAGCGGGACTAAGTACCAGCTCCTCTGGAGCACACATCTGCATGCCAATGCCATGCAGTGTCTCCAGCACAGTCTGCAGGGCCACCTCAGATCTCAATGAACTTGACTGACGCTCACGCTTCCTACTTCAAGGCACATTTTCATTTTAAGTGTAAAGATATAATCATAAAAATTGGAGATAATTTATGTCTCCAAAAATAGGTGGCAACTGGTTAAATAAATTATGCTATATCCATATTATTAAAAACTACATAACCATTAAAAATTCTGTTTTAGAAAATTATTTAAAGGCCAGGGGAAATGTTCTGTTACAAAATATGAACAGAGACACCAGTGAAAGGCCATGAGATATTAACAGCAGTGATATTTCCCCTGGGCTACAAGATTTAAGTAATTTATATTTGCTTCTTTAAAATTTCTCAAATTTATAAATGAATGTTTTGCATTCACAATCAGGGACAAATCTGTAAAGCAGAGAGTGGTGTGAGGATGAAAGCAGAGGCGTAGCCTCCTATCTCAACCTGGTTAAAGCTGTAAAACTAGTGAGTGAAGATGAGGCAGTCAACTGCCCAGAGAGGGACTCCCAGAGCACTGAACCTCTCCACAGACAACCACTGAGATTATTAAGAGGGAGATGTCGGGGTTAGCCCCTCTATTCTAAATCACTGGAGAGATTACTACCAAAGACACCTCACATGAAGACAAGATGAGTAAACAGAGAGTAGCTAGCGCATTGCCTAGCATGCTTGGGGCCTTGAGTTCAATCCCCAGTATCATTTAAAAAGGAAGGAGGGATAATCGGGGTTCCCTCTTGTCCAAAGTTAAACACTTGAATATTCAAATTAATTTTCTTTTTATGTAAACCATGGTGCCTTCAAAAGCTGGTTATAAGAAATATTCTGATTGTGTAAAAACATTTGGAAATTATATACAATATTAACAAAGATAGTCAGTTTCTACTTTGAGAAAAATGGAAACACCTTGACTATAAAAAGATCCACTCAGCATTAAGGAAGAGGACCACTACACCACCAAATCCAAATCCATGTTCACAAGGCACACAGGAAGGCAGGGACCTCAGCATTTACTGAATCCGCCCAATCCTGCTTCCTTATTAGTCTATCCAGATGGCTGTGGATTCAACAAGTCCAGGGCTTCCATCCCTGCCTGGGATGATAGTTAGGGTTACCACACAGGCTCCCTTGGTATCTTGAGGCCTCTTTTTTTCAGATTCTACAAATAAAAATTTTCTCCTTAAAAAAGAGAAATGTCCTTGGCCCATCCAAATATGCTAGTCTTTCTGACAGCTGGAATTCACACCATAAACACACCCACAAGACTTTAGATCCCATCTCTAGAGTTTACTTCATCTAAGTCGGTGAGTGGCTATCAGCATTTCTCCACCTCTAGCTAGAGCTCGGATGAGTGAGCCCTGAACAGACCAGACCTGAGCATACCTCTAGTAAACCTTAATAAGGGACAAGCTTCCCAGAGCTTCTGTGTTGAGACAATGGCACCCAGAAAGCACACTAAGTCCCAAGACACCCTTTTGTGCGCTAGCATGACTCAGAAGGTGCTTGAGGGTTTGCTGAACTGTGGCCTAAAACTGACTTCTCCATATGTGCCATGAAACATCCGGAGTTTTCTATATCTACATGAGCTATTTTATTTGCACATTCTTTAACCCATTCCTTCTTCCAGGTCTTATAGTTCAAATGACAGAATGAGATGCAAATCCCAGTCATCAGGGCGGCCCTTCATAAACCTTTTCTTCTGTTTCCCTAAAGTGAAACTGACTCTGAAAAAAATACTAGTCCCAGCTAACAACCTTCCCTTCTTCCCTAGCAAACCCTCCTCTGCCCTCCCATCGCCTTTAACTGGCACCTCAGGGCACATTCTACACTAAGGGCACCATGACTGGTTGGCAGTTGGCTCTGTGACCTTGGGGACACAGTAGTGTTCCTACAAGAGACTACTTCTAAATCTAGCTCAAAAGCGAAGGCTGGTAGGGTCAGAAACCAAACTCTGGGGAGATGACTTTGGTAAGTGCCCACTCTTGAACTGCTAGAGGAACAATCTAGAGCAGGGATTCTCAAGCTCATGGCTAGCAGTTGAGAAAAAGGAGCATTCTGAGCCCCAGTCACAGAGATTTTAATACAAGGAGTCCAGAACTGACACCTTAAGAGAAACTGATCTGACTGCTTTTCAAAAGGAAAAGCTCAGCTGGAGGTCACTGTGAGAACCAACAGGGCACAGAGCTGTAGAAGGGAGATGAGGGCAGAGGCGGTCAGTGGCAGACCCTGAATACGCACCGCAGCTCTGCTCTTCAATCAAAATATATGGCACCAGCAGAGATCCACTTAATCTTTGTCCTCAGAGCAGTCCTGTGCAAGCCCAGAAGGCTTGCAGCTCATTTGCAGCAAATGAGAAGCAATAATGTTGGGTTGCCATATTTGCAGTGACTCTAACATTAACAATCAAATGATTTGCCCTTGTAGAACTCTGCATCAGGGGATCCCTTGGAAGTGTACATATGGGCATCAATTGCCTAGCAGGGAAGGAGAACCAAGTAAAGGAGACACGGCAAGGTCAAAGAACAGCCAGAAATAAACACCAGAGACCCTAATCCCCAGGTTCAGAATATGAAGTTCAGTGCCACCAAGGCTCTAAAAGTTCCTCAGTATCCAAAGATTGGCTCTCTGGGACAAACTATCAGTCAAAATCAATTCTCTCTCTCTCTCTCTCTCTCTCTCTCTCTCTCTCTCTCTCTCCACATACACACACACACACACACACACACACACACACACACACACACACACACACACCTGTATGCAGTGGGGAGGAAGGAATTGAGGGAGGAAGGGAGAATGGAATGGAGGGGCTAGGTTACTTGAATGTTTATTTGTTTAAGAAATAATGGCAAGTATTTGTGAAGCCCTAGATTTGACTCAGGATGAGAAAATCAGTTCGTGTAGAATATAAAATGTTTCCAATGCACAACTGCTTGAATCCATGGATAGGAAACATTCAGCTACAGAAATCCAACTGTACACACGCATATGGATGGGAGAATCAACACAGTGTCCTTACAATGTTACAGCCTCTGTGTGTCATATTACATGTAAAATCTGTTAGCTTTACTACCTACCACAGAAGCTTTAGATTCCTCGACTAGACAGGCCAGTTCACAACAATCAAACAACAGATCAGAGATGGACTTGTTGTAGAGGGAGAAAAGGAGAAACAGAAACATTAGTAATGAAGACCATGCAATGGGGAAGAAAGAAAGACGAAAGATGGTAATTGGGGGCAAGGAGTCAGATACAGGCTATCACCCAAAGATTTGAGAGGTCAGGAAAGAAAACAGAAAAAGGCAAGAAACTAACCCTATCTACAAAGAGAAGCGGAGCCTGCTGACTACCCCCCAAGCATCAGTGAGGCAAAACTTACCTTTCCTAACAACTATAGGTTTGCAATCTCCTATTACTAGTACCAAATACCACGTCTGAGGCTGACATTAAAACAGCTCCAATGAGTCGGGTGTGGCAGTACATACCTTTTATCTAGGCACTCATGAGTTAGAGTTTAAGGCCAGTGTGGTGTACATAGCAAGTTCTAGGACAGCTAGAACTACACAGTAAGACCCTGTCTCAAAAAGGGGAAAAAAAGTCAACAACAAAAACAGTGAAAATTCGTCTACCTTACTATTTAAAAGCAAGACTCTAGCCTTGACAAGTCTCCTTAAACCTGGATCTATAAATAACCAGAGAAGATGCCAGTGAAAGCAAAAACTGATTTAAATTCCAGAAGCAGGACACTATTCTTGCTTAAATTGTGCAAATGTAGCTTTTAGAATATAAGATGGCATTAAAGAAATAGTTTAAATGTTGTTGCTCAAGAAAACTAGAAGGCAGTTTTGTTGCTGCCCCTTTCTGAGGTGGTGAATTCATGTTCGAGAAGCTGCTCTTTCTGTTGAACCAAGCAAAGCAGCGAAATGAGAGGCAATTTAACAATGGTAAGAATTCACGACAGGTTCCTGTTGCACCGAAAAGAACACTAAGGACTTAAGAGCGACACAAGACACACAAGAAGTGCCTCAGCAGGGCTCACTGGACAGGTGTGAACAAGCAAGCTGCCCACACTGTATTCACTAGGAGTGACTCCTCATCTCAAATCCACGGTGCCCCCTCTTATTTCTCATAGGAGAAGTCACTCTAGGATAGAGAGGAGGAGTGGAGAGGAGAGAACCTAGGACGGGAGAGGGAATCCAAATAAAATGCAAAAGCAACACAGAAGCAGGAGCACACACATGACCACACTCACAGGGGCGACCACTAAACCAATGCTCTGAGAACAAAAAGGTGAGGAAAAGAAAACAGTGGGACAGGAGTCTTCGTCTCCCAGCTGTGGGAATGGGGGCCTGGAAACCGGAGAGCATCTGCTTAGTGAGCACATAGGAACAGATCTGCAACACAGACTACAGGACCAGGTGAGAGGCTACAGCGCTCAGAACGCACTTCCTGCTAGCTGATGTGGTAAAAACTGAAAGGCTGCAGGGTTTTCCTGCACTGAGTTTTACATTTGTTAGCTTCCTTCAATAGTATGGGACTAATTTCTATTCTCTGAGACTGAGAAATCTCCTTACAAGAGCAACTACCTTCCTCTACCTGCTGTTCTTTACCCCAAGAAGCAGACAGCTCCCATAACTCTGCTATTTCTGGAAGAAGGGACCCCAGAACTAACTAACTTCACCTGCAGATAAGGATGCTGGAGCTGGAGGTATCAGTTCCTTTTCCTCAGAAGAGGACTGGAGTAGGGAAGGGGCGGAGTGAGGCTAAAAGCTTTTAGAGGGAGGAGGTAGCACTCGAGCAATCAGCTAGGCAAGCCACAGTTGTGCTCTGACAGAAAGGCTCCGGGGTAGCTCAGGCAGCAGGAAGGAACTCGGACATTTTCCTAGGAAAAGGCCGATCTGGAGGTTTAACATACACTGGAACGGACTAGCAAAGTACTACAGAGTTTCTTCCCTTTTTATAAGAAACCAGAAGGGAATAAAATAAGGTGCTCTGAGTGATGTCAAGTTTTCCTTCCTCCTAAAATGCTAACTGGCTATAATCTGAATATCCCAAAAGCCAAACCAGCACGTGGCACTGTCTACCGATCTGCCATATAGAACACAGTGAACTCTCTCCCATCAGCTGCAGTGAGAGGAAAAGAAGCTCCAAGGAGAACAAGGCACCCAGTACAGTCTGCACCCCAACTCATGGGGCCTGGGCCTCCAGACCAAGTCTGAAGGAGCAGAAGGCTGACAAGGGAGACCTGGGCAGCCGCACACCAGCAATCCCTTTCAAGGTTCCACCCACAGCTCCTGCACAGCAGTCATCTAAAACCAGCCCTCCAGCTGGAGAAGCAGATGCTAAGCAGGCTCCCTATGAATAAGGAGAAGGCTTTCTCCTAACTGCAACCCACCTTACAAAAGGCAGTCAGCCACACAAGGAAAGAGTCTGGCTCTCCTGATCATCAGGAAAATACCCTTCTGGTGGGCAAAGGGCAGAATCACAGTTAAGGGTCAATGTATTCTGCCAATCTGCAGCAGACGATTATGAACAAGAGCTGTGAGGGCAACAGAGAATGCAAGCACCTTATATAACTCAGTATCAACTACATGGTGGTTTGGTGGTTAGCCTGCGACAGGCTTCAAGAAATGAGGAATCTACTTGACCCAGAAAATCAAACTGCATAGAGACAGAAAAAAATAGAAAGAGAGAGAGAGAGAGAGAGAGAGAGAGAGAGAGAGAGAGAGAGAGAGAACAGAAAC